>NC_044066.1:20146769-20161769 GCF_902167405.1 Gadus morhua | reverse complement strand
TCTAAATAGTGAATCGTGAGGAAAGGACGATACTGAAAGTACTCTATTGATGTATTGATGTGTGTTTGGTCTATATATAGGGACAGAGGTGAAACAATAATTAAAAAGACCCTTCAGATAACGATTTTAAACGGGATTGTTGTGGGGCTGTTCTTCTTAAAAACAAATCGACAGCTGGCAAAAATACTTGCATGGTCTCTCTGTCTTATTTAATATACATTTCCCCTGTTAACTACCCTCCCAGGAGCCATAAAACACAATATAATGGAAACTAAAATGATCCATGTATGTAATTTGATAACGATTCATAAACATGAAGCACCCTGAGCTCATCACGATAGTGCTGTGTTTGCCGAGTGGTAAAGCCCTTTCAGAAATGACTCAGTGCTATCATAAAACCGTACGTTCTTCATGAAGGTGCGTGTGCTATGTGATATTTCATTTTTCAGACTGCCAGTATGTGCTGTCTGTACACTAATGGCGAACAGTTATTAAAGCATTAAATTTTGCCCGGGGGTGATTTTTATCGTCTCGATATTGACCAACAGTGATCAAATTGTCATTTTCGAGAAGCCTTAAAAGCTTGTCAACACTTCCTGGTAACAGTCGGCGTGCGGATTGATGCTGATTGGCTGATTCTGTTCTCGTTGATTTCTCACTTCATAGGAGTCATCTGAGGAGAAACAAACATGTCATTCAGACTCGGATGACTCTCCAAATGGCTGATTATTGATTTTTTAAGACAATACACGCTGGAAGTATGCGTTAAGGGCTGAGAATGAATGTGATCATCAGGCATATTGTTTTCCCTCTCTCGAAAGATTAAGTAAATATTAAGGCTTATACAAACACAAGTGTCTTTATAAGATGAAATTTGAAAACTTTTTTTGTAACAACACCAGAAAGGAAAACATATACAGAAACGTCAATCATACCAAAAACAGACAGTTAAGAGTTTTAGCATTGCCAGCATTACATTTGCATTGTATCATAAAAAAATCACTTTACCAAGCATTATAATAATAACCAAAACACAAACCCCCAAATAGATTTTTAACTGACACGAATCTTCAATAACCGTTGCACCGAGATGGCAGAGTGCAGGAAATGTCAGAGCGGAGATCAGCGCATCGGCAGCGGATATAGATCGCTCTGATAACTAGCGCCCAGCTGAGGAATAATGGCGTGGTGTAATTGGGAGGCCCTCCAACGACACGTTCTAATGGCTGCAAGTCAAAGCCCTCGGGGGGGGTGCTGCGTTGCTCCCAAACAAATAAAGATTAATAGCAGCATGATGAGATAAAACTATGAGAGGGTAATAATGCTGGAAGGAAACGGAGGCGGGGAAATGGCGAGATGCTACGATCTGACCGACATGTCTCTAATCGCTTCATAAAAAAATAAAAAAAAATCTAAATAAAATAGCCTGCGATAAATTCAGATTGGAACAAGTGAAGAATGTATGTAGCCTACTCGTAAATCTTAATTAGCAAACATTTGGATTGATTGTTGACGAGTGTTCATTACTTAATCTAGCAATAAAATTAGCCAAAAGAGAGTTATTAGGGTATTTATTTGTTTCATTATTTCTTAGTATCGTATTGTTTTATTATTATTATAGTAGAAGTAGTAGTAGTAGTTGTATTAGTTATAGTTATACGCATATGTAATACTTCTATCTCCTGACAAAACTTTGAATGGCTGAACATATTTACACACACATTTACTTGGGAGATAAGATATGTCTCCTGTCTGTTGAGCATTTAGCGTGTAAACCCTTTTGGTGTGTTGTCGTGTGATTTTACTGACAGGTCTATAGTTCTGCCCGACAGACTACAAATTCTTTATTTATTCTTTATCTTCAGTTAGCTGTAAAAACATCTTGCTGTCGTTGTTGTTTTTTGTCTTGATATTAATTATTTCTTACCTCTATTGTGTTTGGTCTCTTTGTTTCTCCGCGCTAGCAGTTGTTGGCGTACGGACTGGTGTGTCTGTGAGTGTTTAATTAGTATTGAATGGGCGGAACAATAGCCTCAGCGAGTCGTATGATTGATAAGCTTTTCTTTAAAGATTCCCCTTCTCTCTATCTTCATCAGCCACAGGTTCCCACAAAATGGCTTCCTTTGTGCCTACTTTAATTATTTACAAACGCGACCCAGTCTTCCTGCTTACCCACAGATAAGGCGCACCACTAATTCAGTTAGCTTGCTATCGCATCAGTTGGGGGAGGGCAAGAGGCAAGATGCAAGACATTCAAAAAATTTGGCTAATTGGCCATTTTGATGTATTGTGCCTTTGTAGAACGTATCGTCAGCGAAAAAGCGATGAACCTTGGTTATTCAAAGATGTTTTACGATGTCAAAATCAGATCAGGTTGGCGATGAGATCACCGATTCTTCATTTTCTCATCCGCTTTTTCCGCTCCTCTTTATGAAACTTCTAATGAAAATCGTGCGCGATTTACTTCCCCTCTCCGGGCGTGAACATTTACAGGCCTCTCCTATTTTGCCGCGGCATCACCTGGGGTAATCTAGCAGCCGTGCTAATCTGCAATTCAGTTTGATTCAGCTCCTGTATAAAATATTCACAGTGCTCTGCCACTCTCTCTTCCTCTTCCCCTTTCTCTGCTCTCCCCACTCCTTACAGTAAGCTGGGGGGCCCCTTTGCTTTGAGGGGGGCGGGGTCCTTTGCTTTGAGGCTGGGGGATGGGGATTGGGGTGGGGTGGGTTGTATGCATTTTCTTCTGATATTGGCAAGTCGTGACACACTAAGGCGAGGATGAGCATGATCGTGTGATTGACACTCGGGGGGGGGGGGGGGTGGGGGTTCTTCGTATAAGCGACTTGACAGATCTTCAGCATCCAGCGGGCGCATCTCACCTGAGGCTGAGACGCCAGCGAAGTCCTTCCCCGCCATCTGCCTGCGCTTCCCTCCACTAATTGATTTGTCCTTGGATGGAGGGGAGGGTCTCGAATGCCTCGCGGAGCACGTCTCTCTCTTCCCCCCCCCCCCCCCTTTTTGACAGATGCCTCATGGGACGGTGTGTACGAGCGACGGAGAATAAACAACATATAAGTCGAGGACGAAGCTTTTAGTGCCTTGAGGTGAACGGATCGTCTCTCGCGATGCGTCAACGCTGTATAAACAGGGACCAAGGACTTTCCTGTTGTGGATTTTGTTTGTTCTTGTGAATATAAAGCATGTCAACTCTATCTAACGCTCATATATCTACATCTCTCTGTCACTGGAACGATAGATAGACACCGAAGCCTTTACTTTGAGTTCCGAAGCGAATTCTTTAAACCGTACACATTACACTTTATCTATTCATCCGTCTCCCTCTCTACCCCCCCTCCCCTCTCTCTCTCTCTCTCTCGGCATTAAAAATACTTGACGCAACAATTATTTGAAAGGGGAGTGAAAACACAGGTTAAGATGGGAGGAGGAGGTGTGTGCTTAATAAGGCTAACGAACACGCAGAGCTACACGCCAGTGAACCGTGCTCAAGGAGCCGTCACGGAAACAGAAGATACTTCTTTACGCTTGGCCGCCGCCCCGACACATCTACGCGTTAAAGCGTTGACGTGTCTGTTTTAATGGCGCACATGTTTAACACGCATTAAGTTTAGCCCGGGCCATCCAATTAAAACGATACGGCTTTTAACACGGAGCCGAACGTAAAGGCTAGCGCTAGCTAGAACAACAAGTAGCTCGTAGCATCCGGCCTCCATTCTGCACGCTTGCTTATTAAAACTATGTGGCTGTACAATGCGAGAGAGTCGGAGGAATCTTTAACCCAGCGTCTCAGTAATTGGTCTATTGTGGGGAGGGGGAGTCGGGTTGGTGGTGGTGTGGGGGGGAGGGCTATCTGCGCATGATTCCCTGCGGTTCTGGATGTACAATCGGTGCAGTAAATGTATTAATGTCAAAAGGGGTTGGAAGCCGACACTGTTCAAATGTAATCGTTTTTTCAGGGGTTTTGTTCCAACTTAAAAGGAACATGTAGCCACTCCCAGTGTGAAGCTGTAACTGCAGTTTTAACAATGCAGAGGTTGTTGTTGATTTCGTTTGGACGGAATGGATATTGATTACTTTTGCCTGTTGCTACTTTTAAGTGTTGTTGTTGTTTATTTTCTCTCCCTGAAATACAGTCGTAGGGAAGAGCTTAAACGCATGATAACATGGACAGTTATTCACCGTCTGAATTAATCTGTGAAGGCGGGTGTGATCATTAGGAAGGTGTTACCGATGTTATTACTGCAATAACGGCGAACATGGAAAAAAAAACATCAGCTGAAATTTGACTTCCAATGTTTACCCCCAGCTGAAAGGTCCTGGTTCATTGCCCGGTGTACACAGCCTAAACCTGTTGGCATCTTTCAGCGAAGCTGCCCCCACCAAATAGTAAATCACCCTCCTTACCCAATAGTAAATAGTAAACATATTCCAAATATATCGTAGCTACGATGACAGCTCTTGATACCCACAGCCTGAGGGGCCGGTTTACAGAATATTACAAACTGGTCTCTCTCTTTGGTGGTGGTGGAGGAAGCAGTAAAGGTGCATCCAGCCCATATTTTAGATTTAATTATTTGATGTTAAACCCGGTACTCACTCTCACGCTAACCCAATAACCGCAATGTCAGTTCGTTGGGGGGGGGGGGGGGGGGGGGGGGGGGGTCTTGGAGCCCCCAGCCCAAGAGATGAAGCTACAGGGACTTGAGACCATTAACCATTTGCATTTAGATTGTGTGTTGACTTACGGTAGAGACATAGGTCGAGGGAGGTAGACGGAGATAGAGAGCGAGAGAGAGAGAGAGAGAGAGAGAGAGAGAGAGAGAGAGAGAGAAGATGGAAGAGAGTGCAAGATGTGTTCATGCTCATGGTGTGTGTGCTTGTGTGTGTGTGTGTGTGTGTGTGTGTGTGTGTTGTGTGTGTGTGTGTGTGTGTGTGTGTGTGTCTGTGTGTGCTTCAAGAAAGATGAATGGCCATGTCTGCAAGCATGCTTTTGTCTATATGGGTCTGTATGTTCTACAGAGATGCGTGTGTTTGTATCTTTGTGTGTATCTCTGTCAGTCTGTGTGTCTGTGTGTGTATCATTGAGCGCATTGATGTGAGTGATTGTGTGTGTTTATCTTTCAATGTGTTTTTGTGTGTTAATCCATGTGTGCGTCTGTTCATATCTATGTTTGTGTGTGTGTGTGTGTGTGTGTGTGTGTGTGTGTGTGTGTGTGTGTGTGTGTGTGTGTGTGTGTGTGTGTGTGTGTGTGTGTGTGTGTGTTTCTGCCCTGTGCATGTGTGTCTCTATGTGGTGGTCCATGTGCACCCATGTGTGTGTGAGAGTGTGTGACTCCCAAAAGCACCCACTAATAACCACATAGAGACTCTCTCTCTCTCTCTCTCTCTCTCTCTCTCTCTCTCTCTCTCTCTCCCTCTCTGTCTCTCTGTCTCTCTCTCTCTCTCTCTCTCTCTCTCTGTCTCTCTCTCTGTCTCTCTCTCTCTCTCTCTCTCTCTCTCTCTCTCTCTCTCTCTCTCTCTCTCTCTCTCTCTCTCTCTCTCTCTCCCCCCCTCTCTCCCTCCCTCTCTTTTCCCCACGGCCTCCATCAGTGATAACGGATGGTAGGATTTCCCACTAATACCAGCGCCGCCACCAATGCATTCTGCTTATTAGGACGCCCCCCCCACCCCCACCCCCCCCACACACCCCATACCTCCCCCCTCCCCCACCCCACCCCTTCAGGGTAGAGAGAGAGAAAGAAAATATATATAAGGTTTTAAGGAGCTTCCAGTTAGTGAATGGATGAATTGCATGATTATGAAGAGTCCCGCAGGAGGACTCGTTCCTGAGGCGCTGGTAACCGTTGGTAACTACAAGATGGGGAAACGGTGGGGGAGAGATCAGGGGGGGGGGGGGGGGGAGGGGGACAGGAGAGAGCAGTTGAGGGGGGCGGTACAGCTTGAGGCAGCAACAAGGTGAGGTCCGCTTTAAGGCGAGGAGAATCACGTATAATCTGTTTTCTTCGCTGTGGTCGTGAGTGAATTTGGGCCTGTTTTCATTTGATGCGTCGATACCTTAAAGAAAAGTGACTAAATACAGCAACGTAACATTATCACGTGCTTAAAATTATATTGTACTCGTAATATGTTCCCTTCATGCAATAAACACACGGCTAGTATAGACATTGTCGCAGCTGGGAAAATCAATAAAAGATAATAATAAAAAAGCCTATTATAAAACATGACATTAAAGAATGAAATGTAAATATAAGTGGGCCGATACATGGGGGCCTACTCTATGTGGTTGCAGAAACCGCATTTTGGATCGTTCATCATAAAAAAATCTGCGAAACGCCTTCCCTGATCTGGAGGCCACAAGGTGTGCTAGTGTGAGTGTCATAGAGACAAAACGTCAGCAGTGTCATCGACAGTTCCCACAAACAAGTCCACAACGGTCACTAGGCTATGGAGCATATTGATGTGCTGAAAGAGAAGATAAAAGAGAAAGAAAGAAAGTGTGTGTATGTGTGCATGCGTGCATGTGTGCGTATGTCTGTCTGTGTGTGTGTGTGTGTGTATGCATGTGGGGGGGGTGTGTGTGAATGTGTGTATGTGTGTGTGTGTGTGTGTGCGTGCGTGTGGTGCGACAACCCAAACTACACATGAATATGGGGAGATGTTTACATCCCGTGTAAGGTCAGCACTGTTTCCTCCCCTCCAATTACAGCGTCCAGGGATACCGATTGCTTTCGCCACCGATTTCCCTAATGAACATAAGAGAGAGGGGATAAATTGTCGCGGGGGAAAATGAGTGCAGTGCATAACATGTATCGAGTAAGACTGAAATGGACTGCACACTTTATGTTTTGCGGCGTTGGGCTTTTTCAAAAACAATAATTAGCCCAAATCGATTTCACAGCGCTTGGCTCTTTGTCACGCTGTCAGATAAGCTGATTTGTTCTTAAGCTGTTTTTATTGATGTCGCCATGCTTCCTGTGTTTGTTTCTGTCTTTGATTTCTTCCCTCTCCGCGCCTCGAATCTTTTATCTATTTTCCTGCCCTTAAAACCCTAGCATTGATTGTCATCGTTCTGCAGATCATACCTGTTTTAGGAATATATCGGAGCTGTTGCAATCCTTTGTCATTTGTAGTTCCGAGGTAAGTCCGATATAAGTAAGTTGGGGACAGCGCAAAACCGGGCCCAAAGGGTGTGAGTCTACTGCCCGGTAGACTACCTTTGAGCAAGGCACCGTCAGCCTTTACCTATCTGTTTCTAAATTCGCTGTAAGTCGCGAATAGTCACTTCTTCATCATCTGCTTGATAAAGCGTGATAACGACCTTAGAGAAGAGCTGAGATGGCTAACATGGATAACCACACTCCAGGGGCCTACAAACCTTTAGGTCTCATAAGCTGCACCCCAATAAAGTTCCCTGGTTTATCACCATTATTATCTCTGAAGATTGGAGTCAAAGATTCAGTCGAAGCAATTAATGAGGCTCAGAGTCAGAAATAGTGAAGAAGAGCTCCTATCATATAAAGTCACTTACTCCGTCGTACTGAAAGCTCTGCATGTGCCATCTGTTGTGCTCCAGTTTTGCCTTTTGTCAAATCTTTTTCTCAGGCCTCATGGAGCCAGGAGCAGTCAGATCAATCGCACAGAATAGGAACAACAATTCTGCTTTCATATCACATCCCCTCAATTTCATTTTTCATTGCTTCAAGGGGACCGAAGATAGAGAGAGTGAGTGAGTGAGAGAGAGAGAGAGAGAGAGAGAGAGAGAGAGAGAGAGAGAGAGAGAGAGAGAGAGAGAGAGAGAGAGAGAGAGAGAGAGAGAGAGAGAGAGAGAGAGAGAGAGAGAGAGAGGGGGCACACAAGAGCGAGGGAGCACCATCTGTGCATCCGGCGTCAAGTTGAAGCAACACACAATCTTCATTGAGTTTATTTTTTTCAAGATGGCCACCACTGATGTGAATTGCCCTTTCCCAAAATCAATTTGCTTTCATCAGGCTTAATGACACTCTGCTTAAGAGATCCAATTCCCTCAAGCAGAGCCCCTATTCTTTCCCCCGGGGGAACCTGTTTCCGCACCGATGAAGTGTCCCCATGAAAAACACTTGTAGATCCACTGACCCGTGTTCTGTGCGTACAGATCTCAGATCCACGTCACAACGAGAGGAGCTCTGAACATTCAACCAGCTGCGTTGGCTGAGCATATATAGTGTGTGTGTGTGTGTGTGTGTGTGTGTGTGTGTGTGTGTGTGTGTGTGTGTGTGTGTGTGTGTGTGTGTGTGTGTGTGTGTGTGTGTGTGTGTGTGTGTCTCTGTGTGTGTTTGAGAATAATCATAGCATGAGTATATGTTTGCAATATCTAAACCATACTTTCTCTTTGTGTGTGTGTGTGTGTGTGTGTGTGTGTGTGTGTGTGTGTGTGTGTGTGTGTGTGTGTGTGTGTGTGTGTGTGTGTGTGTGTGTGTGTGTGTGTGTGGGCGCGCGTGTGTGTGAGGGTGTATGCATTGATATATATATTATTCAATGGCAAGGTGAATAAGAAAGTTTCCTTGTCGTTTTCTTGCCTTTCTTGTTCATCCTCTTGGCAAAAAAAAAATCGGGGAAAAGGGAAAAAGCAGGAAAAGAGATTCCAGCAGCATGCATTCTTTATTCTGAGCGCATTAAGGACACTTTAGTTCCTCTGTGAGCTTCCCAGATGGTTGTGAGAGAATGATAGATGAAGTCCCGCTGCACAGCAGGTAACAGAACACATTAGTATACTGTAATCTGTATGTGCATGCTGAACAAATCCGTCCAGGAAAATACCCTTTAACGAATCAGGAGGAGGAAGGCCAACAAGATCCCACATTCACACTCCTCCAATCACCTCGTTAGAATTTCAAATAGCAACCACACAATCTATTGATTCGTTAAACTATGCAACTGATGATTAAAACCTCAAGCAAGTAGTGCCTCTACAACTCAAGAATACTACATGTTTTATACCTTTCTCCGTGTATTCCCTTCCCTTTTTCAAAGTAAAAGCTTTTTCTTAAACTTTTTCTTCTTCCTTTCTACATCCCTGTCCCTTCATCTCATTGTCTCTCCGTGTCTTCACACAGAATACGTTTAGCTGTTTTTCCCTCGCTCTCCTGCTTTAACACTGAAAGGTATTCCTTTCCAATTACCTCAAGTGTTACCTCGGCATTGCGCCAGATTATGAATATTTCAAATCGCTTATTAAGCCCATGTTGAGTGAAAATATGAACTCCAACTGACTCCTCGGTTTTTCACTGTAAGAGCGCCGTGTCTTCATCGGACTAGGATGAACGGACCATGAATATGACAATGACCTAATTTATTTATAGAATATGGCACCACACTGCGTTTCCTTGTTTCTCCGGTTCTAAAAGATTCAAGTTGGTTTGGGAGGACATTTTTATAATACAACTCTCTTTACATGCCATTAAGAAGCAGGTATAGGGGTGAGGCATCTTGCTCAAGCGTGCTAAGCCGCTACGCTATCCCTGCTCCGTTATGAAAGCATCGACAACCACAAAGCATCACAGGTTTGACTGGACTCGAATGGATTTCTATACTCTGTTTCTCTGTTTTCTCTGAAGACAATTGTCGGCTGTGTCATCGAAAGTGCCCACAAACAGGTCCATAGTGGACACGAGGATGTGGAATGTATTATTTATGTGTTGAAAGAGAAGGTAAAAAGAGAAATTAAAGGGAGTTTTGTTTGTTCGGCATCCAACATGCTCACACAAGCTGCTCACACCCTTTAAACAAGCCAGTGATTTATGTCATAATTGTGGGGATAGTTATCCTTCCTCGGGGATAGAGACTGTGTGAATTCCCTCTCCCATTCATCAGACCTACCTCTGTCTGAACCATTACTCCGCACATAATCGAGGTTATTAAACAATCGTTTACTTCTTTGAGCACAATAAAAAATCAAAAGATGGCTAATGAATGGAAAATTACCAGCGATTCCCCCACATGAATTATCGTTATAGCATCACAAACGACAGAAATGGTTGCTGCTGGCGTACTAAACAAGACAACCGACCTTAACACGAACTAAAGCACTAAGTGACGGAAAATGAAACATGAAGTTGGTCCATTACATTACATTGCGTTCTCCCAATGATAACGATTGAAGAAACTAATGTGGAGCCATTAGTTGTGAAGGGATTTCTGTAACTTAGACTTTCTGTAATGAGATCCTCTTGGTTTTCCCAAAATAATTATTATCCCTGTATTGCCTCCTGTTTCACAAAGAAGTATCATAACGCACCTCCACTTGATTGCCATTTTCAATCTATACCAAAATCGTCATTGTTGTGATCAAAATACACCTTTAAAATCTACATATTCAACGCCATAAATTGAGTTAATGTAGGTGTGAGTGTAATTATAACAAGAGTGTAAATCAATTATGATTTTTCAAATATAGATAGATATATATAAAAGTGGCACAGCCTCCATACACCATCTTACCAACACCTGCAAATCGTACACGCGCTCGCCCTCACACACTCTATTCCTTGTCATTAGCAGCTGCATCTCCTCTCAGAGCCAAGCACACACCACATACGACTGCGGTCGCCCGTCGTATCAAAGGCGCCGCTAGATTAAAGCGACGCCGGGACAGTCAGTGGGACCCCCTCTCCCTCCCCCATCTGCGCCTCCCTCGCCCCCCCCCCCCCCCCCCCCCCCCCCCCCCCCCCTAATACGACTTGTGTGCTGCGCAGTTCCCGGACTAGGCCTACCCAATGACAGTCACGGCCTTCCGCGTTGCATACGCACACACCCGTGCGTAGAACTCTCTCTCTCTTTAGTTGAGCCCATGCATGACGACATCGCAGGTCTGCACCGATATTTTCCCGCAATGAGTTTGCATCGAATTATCTATCCGGCGCACATTGGGCTGAATCATTTATGGCACTGCGAAGGTACGGGGAGGGGGATGTGGCTGTGAACTAGGGAAACTTATTATTTTCACCGCTACCTCTGCCACTTCAGTCGCCACGGAAATGAATGATGGGGGAGATTATGCGCGGTGGGATAGCTAGCTCGCAGTGTAATGCGTCCTAGCGCTGTGTGTCCCCCCCCCCTCCACCCCCCAATAAAGAAGCGCCTTTCTACACTGGGGATGGGAAGTCTGATCTCTCTCACTCTCTCTCTCATTAATTCTTCAGTTCAGTGAGCTGTGGATGGACACGGCTGATTGACAGGGGAGGGGGGGAAGAGAGAGAGAGAGAGAAAGAGGGGAGAGAGAGAGAGAGAGAGAGAGAGAGAGAGCGAGAGAGGGGAGAGAGAGAATCAGCATTTCTGTGCTTTGAAATGGGCAGTGTCTTTTTTTTGCTTTGCCGTGTTTTGTTGCCAAACAGACATTCATCATCGCCCCCCAACTCCATCCCCAACCCCCCCCCCCCCCCCCCCCTGCACACCTCTGTAGTCTCACCCCCCCACCCTGTCCCCCCCCCCCCCCTCTGCACACCTCTGTAGTCTCACCCCAGTACCCCCAAACCTACCTCTGAGACCCACTCTTATTGGCAGGCAGTCATCCCAGTGGGAAGACCCGGTACTGTCCCAAGCTTTAGTATTCTGGTACACATTCTAGTGACACACCAGCATTAGTGATGGTAATGGCTGTAGGACATTGGGTCGGTTTCTGGATTCTTAAGGCAGGAGTTAAAATGTAAGTGTAGGTGTAGGGCATTGGGAAGCCTGTGTTGCATTGGCTGTCTCGATACCGAGCCAACCCCGTACATTTCTTTTTCATTTTGCCCGCGTGTGATCGGTGAAATGTTTGACTGTCTGCCTGGTGTGGCAGCCTCTTAAGACTACCTACTGACTTGTAAGGATTCAGCCTTTGTACCAACCTTTGTAGACCTTTGCACCAACCATATTCTTTAAATTCAGAACTATTTGACCGTCGGACAGTTGTGGATTATCACAACTGCAGCCATGCATCGATAGATAGATAGATATAATAAATAATGTTTCATGACACATGAAGAGAAATAACAGTTTATTACCCTTTTTTTTGCAAAGACTGATAATACATACTGAAGTCAAAGTTTTATCAACACGCTTTCCAGTGTAAGGCATCCACTTTAAGTACTGCCTCATTGGTACGAGAAAATATTAAATTATCATACATTTTATTGACAAAACCATAATGTTAATTTACAATAAATATGAAAAGAATATAAATATCGGTCCATTTCATGTTACCAACACAAAGCACATTCATCTTGTAAGGTGAGAAAAAGGGATCCTTAATTCCAAGACTGGTATTTTTTTAATACGGTTCAATAGTCCAGAGTCTTGACTGAGAAGTTGAGGTAAAGATGTTTGCAAGAGCCCTCCTGCTCAGCTCATAAATATTAGGAGCCTTCGAGATTACAGATTGATTCGTTACAAAAGGTCTTCACAAAGAAACAGCGCTTTTGAATCCATGTTTTGGTTATTCACTGAGGATTAAGTGAAATCTCATGGGCTTCTCCTGTGAATCTTTTAAATCGACAGAGAGGGGCCGTTCTCCAAACGTTGTAGCTCATTTGGTTTACGGGTATTTCCATGGACCATAGGTGTCGGTACAAGCATACAAAAGAAAGTACAACGTACAACATATTTACAAGAAAACCAACATTCGGGTAAAAAATCCTTTCTACAAAACCTTGTTGAGTTCGCAAAGTGTGAAAAATATTGTATCTTCCCCCTTATAAAAAAAAGTACCACTTTGAACGAGGCAAAAAGAGTTCACCGCTTTGTGCGCGATGGAAATCATGAAAACCTCGGAGGAAAATGTACTTTTTGTTTGCAGTTTGTCGTTTGTATCGTTACGCCAGTCCATTTACCAGAACGGATTGACAAGAAAATAAAATAAAGAGCTTAAACAAAAGGAAAAATGTAAGAGCACAATTGAGATACCTGCATTTATACATTTTTCACTGTGCTTACAAAGTACTTTTCCACCAAGTTACACCTCAAAATATCCAGAATAATGTATTCAGCAGTGAGTGTATAATTGAATAATTGAATACCTCGGAAATACAGGCATTATGGTGACACACAGTACAGTATTAAGTAGGTCATCACAACGGAGAGCCTTGTTGAATCCTCCCAGTACCTTACAGATTAGTAAATGATGGGCCCCCAAACAGTTGTCCCTGTTTACTAGTGGTTACTTGGTTTGCCATTATTCTAACCCATAACCATTAACACATTCTTATTAGGCTATCACAATGTGATATCATTAACTTAATAGGTTGGTGATGAAACTGGGAAATGCCAGCTAGGAAATTGCTTTTAGGTAGTTTCATATTATTCCATTGTAGCCGCCAAATATCACGAGTTAATTCATACCAAAAGGGACATTTAGATGTTTGGTAGACGTTGTGTGTCCTTGTGTGTATCAAACAACCTTCATGCGTCCTCATCGTTGCTCATCATGCCGTGTGTAGCTTCTAGTTTCCCTTTGAGGGATGAATAAAGTTGTAGCATCGCACACGACCCCACAATGTTGACCCACTGAACACCGCCTGTAAAGCAGAAGACCCCCCCCATGGTCGCCCCCTCCCCCCCGTCCCCCGTCCCGCCGACCGCTACACCGTCGTGACGGACAGGAAGGCGTTGTGCACCTGCGTGGTGGCGCCTTCGGGCGGGGCCCGCGCCCCGTGGCTCATCAGCTCCTGGATGGTCATCCAGTTGTCCAGGATCTTCTTGTTGCGCTTCTTCATCATCTTGCGCTGGCTGAGCTCCAGGATGCTGACCTCCTTGCGGCCCTCGGCCCCGCTGCCGGGCCCCTCGCGCAGGCACTCCAGCCGGCTGCGCTGCATGTGCTCGCGGCGCTGGCGCTGCTCGCGGGCGCGCGCCAGCTGCTGCTTGCGCTCCTCCTTGCTCCAGTACCTCCCCATCTTCATCTCGCTCATGGCGTCGTCGTCCGTGGTCGTGCCGCCGCCGCTGCGCTCCTCGCGGATCCGCAGCGCGCGCTCCCGCAGGATGCGGTCGCGGGCGGGCCGCCGCGCCACGTAGCGGGAGCCGTCGGCGCGCACTTTGACCTTCCACTCCAGCCGCGCTTCGCCCGGGCGCAGGCCGCCGCCGCCGCCGCCGCCGCTACCGCTCCCGCTGCCCGCGTGGCGGTGGGGGTGGGGGTGGTGGTGGTGGACGGGCTCCCGGCACAGGCTGAGCAGGCTGAGCTGGCTCTGGGAGTAGCTGCCCAGGGTGGAGGTCTGGTGGAGCAGCTGCATGTAGCTCTGGAAAGGCACAGGAAGGAACTACGTCAGCGGTGGAACGGAGCAGAGATAATGATCGTCTCGGCTGTTGAAGCTACTTCAGCGAAATACAGGAGCCCTGAATCTGCAACCGAGCAGAATGTGATTGACTCTAATTGAACACGGTTAAATAGAATAGCCTATCACAATAGTTTGACTAGGATACAACGAACAATGGATTAAACATCACAAAAGGGTCTGGCACTCAAATTCTGCCGTGGTCTGTATTTTAGCTACATTGCAGACAGTTTTATCCATAGCGACTATCATTCTTTGCCATCGAGTGAGGTAGGGGCTGGGGTTCCTTGCTCAGGGATGACAACAGGTAGAATCCGTAATCGGTTTTCTGACCCAGAGACTTTCGGCTGGGAGTGGACGACCCTCACCATGAGACAACCTGCACCCTGAATGGACCCTCACTTAACCCTAACCCTAACCCTGAATGGACCCTCACTTAACCCTAACCCTAACCCTAACCCTGAATGGACCCTCACTTAACCCTAACCCTAACCCTGAATGGACCCTCACTTCCCGAAATCCCGAAAGCCTCTTTAACGTTCTAAAGCTTTTGTTTTGTTTTCTCTAACTTATCTATTTTATTTTATTATTTCATTTCATTTCATGACGATGTTTCGATGTGAAGCACTTGGAGTCTGCCTCGTGTATGAAAAGTGCTGTATGAATAAAGTTGCCTTGCCTAAAGCGCATTAACAGTGTCATC
>NC_044066.1:20135622-20143122 GCF_902167405.1 Gadus morhua | reverse complement strand
GTGGAGCGTTTGATTGTGAATGAACTGGCGGGGACATGATTAAAACGATTTCGGACACATGGTTGTTTTGTTGTCATACTGGTCCAGGATTGACCCCCGGGGGGGGTTGGGGTGGGGTCCACACCAGGGGTCAAAGAAGGGGGTCAGTTATAGTCACTTATTCTTCATCTCCTTGTTCTCTGTCTCGCTAATGGTGATGGGGGTGGACACTTCCACTCGTAGTTACACTGAATGATGCAACAAGCCAATTTAACTGCTTTGGACGGTTGTTTACATTCTATGGAGCTGTTGATAGTGTTCTTGTGTTATATTTATTATTATGTACAGTATATTATCTATCATGTGTATTTTATTAGGTTGCAAAAACTAGGATGCAAACATTCTTCCAGTCGGATCCATATACAAATAACACACTAAATGCATGACTGTTTATCCCCTTCTCCCCGAAACATCCGCCCACTCAGATCACTGTTACCCCCGTCAGTTCCCCCTGCCAGTCACATCTGTCGCTGACACTCGCACCGGAAAGCCTCCCTATACAATGGGACAGCCACCATGCTATTGCATCAAACATACCGGTCATCATAAACACCAAATGGCATGGTAAAATGCATGGCTATAAACCCGAAACTCGTCCTAGAAGGTTGAAAACTATCCATGTTCTTCTTACAAATATATCTCCCCCAGTTTTACCTGTTAATACCCCACAGATGAAACTGGCCCTTCTAAATGTCAGATCACTAAATAACAAAACCTTTCTGGTCAACGAGCTGATTAAAGAAAACAACTTAGATTGTATCTGTCTAACAGAAACTTGACTAAACGATGACACGGCAAAAGCAACTTTGATAGAAGCATGTCCGCCTGATTACAGCTTCCACCAAGTTTCTAGGAAATCAAAAAGAGGTGGAGGAGTTGCAGCTATTTTCTCATCTAAACTGTTGTTCAAAATCACTGAGCTAGGTGAATTTACATCAATTGAATATCTTGCTATAGAGCTCAAAACTGAATCAGTATTGTTTGTTATTATATATCGGCCACCCAAGCACTCACCAATATTCATACAAGAATTCTCTGAACTATTATCACTATGTGTCACAAGATATGACAAAATAGTCCTGAATGGAGACCTTAATATCCACGTTAATAAAAAAGCAGACCAAAGAACTATTGAACTTTTAAATCTCCTCACCAGTTTCGATCTAACTCAGCACATAACGGATCCAACACACCAGCACGGAAACACACTAGATCTACTAATAACAACTGGATTAAACATCAATAATATTTCAATAACTGATCTACCGCTCTCCGACCATCATTGTATACTTTTTGATGTGGAAATCATCTTACCTAAAACCACAAAAGAATTCTTAGTCCATAAAAGACATCTAGACGATGAAGCTACGGAGAGATTTTCTGAGCAGATTGCTCTATATGAGCCAACTAATCATGACTGCTCTCTAGATGAAATGGTAGAGAACCTAAATGAAGCATTATCATCTGTGTTAGACACTGTAGCCCCACTTAAAACTAAAAATAAGTTTACAAGTAGGACCTCCCCATGGCTAAGAAATAAAAATGTTAGTGAAATAAAAAGAAAATGTCGCGTAGCAGAGAGAAAATGGAGAAAAACAAAGACCACTATCCACCACGGTATCTACAAAGATGCACTAACTACCTATAACAAAACCATCCGTCTAGCAAGGAAAGGTTATTTTTCCCACATTATTACAGAAAATGCCGGAAATTCCAGAGTTCTGTTCTCCACCATTGACCGCCTACTAAACACTGTCCCTGCCCCCCCACTATCCTCAGCAGCTAAATGTGAAGAGTTTGCTCAGTTCTTCAAGAACAAAATAACATCGATCAGATCTAGTATCACTACTACTGGAGGTGAAATTGACATCCGATCTTGCAACTTAACCATGAGCAGTTTTACATGTATCACACTAAAGTGAACTCTCCAAAATCATCATTGAATGTAAATCTACAACCTCAGATATTGATCCTATTCCCACTGCATTCTTTAAGCGAGTGTTTGATAGTGTCTCAGGTCCGGTCCTTGACATCATAAACACATCCCTGAGAACTGGCGTTTTCCCAGATGCCTTCAAAACAGCTGTTGTAAAGCCCCTATTAAAGAAACCCAAATTGGATACCAGTACACTAGCAAACTATAGACCGATATCAAATCTTCCCTTTATTAGTAAAGTCCTTGAAAAGATAGTATTAGTCCAAAGAAATTCCTTTCTGGAACAAAATAACATATTGGAAGTCTTTCAGTCAGGTTTCAGAAAATATCACAGTACTGAAACCGCTCTCACCAAAATAATTAGCGACCTCAGACAAAACTCTGATGCAAATAAAGTTTCTATCCTTATCCTATTAGATCTTAGTGCAGCATTTGATACCATTGATCACGACATCCTAATCAATAGACTTGAAAATCTTATTGGGTTCTCTGACTGTGTATTGAACTGGATCAAAACATATATTAGAGGAAGGAAGTTTTGTGTTAGTCTAGGAGACCATATGTCAGAGAAACATGAAAGCTGCTACGGGGTTGCACAAGGGAGCTGTTTAGGTCCATTACTCTTTTCTCTTTATATGTTACCACTCAGTGACATCATCAGAGAATACAGTATAGATTTTCATAGCTACGCGGATGACACCCAACTGTATATTTCCGCTGAACCTAATGATGCGAAGGCCATAAACTCCATTACCAACTGTTTATTGGCAATAAACAAATGGATGAACAATAACTTTCTAAAACTAAATGAGGACAAAACTGAAAAAAACTTATCGGCCCCAAATTAAAAAGAGAGATGCTAATCAAGAATCTAGGAGGTTTAACCCGGTGGATTAAACCTGAGGTGATAAGTCTCGGTGTCATCCTGGACTCAGATTTGAATTTCAACTCCCACATTAACAAAGTGACCAAAACAGCTTTCTTTCACCTCAGGAACATAGCAAAGGTACGACCATTCATAAACCAAAATGATGCAGAGAAGCTTATACATGCTTTCATATCGAGCCGGCTAGATTACTGTAATTCACTTTTCGCTGGTCTTCCCAAGAAAACAACTGAAAGACTCCAGCTCATTCAAAACTCTGCAGCTAGACTATTAACCAAAACTAAAAGGAGAGAACACATTAGTCCTGTCCTAGCTACTTTACACTGGCTTCCTGTTACCTTTAGAATTGACTTCAAGGTCCTCCTCCTCACATACAAAGCTCTAAATGGACAAGGCCCTAGCTACATTGCTAACTCTCTTACCAACTACACACCAGCTAGAACACTGCGATCATCAGATACAGGTCTGTTACAGGTCACCAGAAGCAGTCATAAGAAGATTGGTGACGCAGCCTTTGTCAACTACGCCCCAAAAGTGTGGAACACATTACCCATTAATATTAGGGAAGCAAATACGCTAGACACCTTTAAAAAGCAGCTTAAAACCTTTCTTTTTACCAAAGCATTTTATTAATTTTATCTGGCACTATTTATTTCTCTGTAACTTGCACTATTTTTACTATTTCTCTTTTAACCTGTTTTAAGGGTTTTATATTTCTTTTATCATGATTTTTTCTTTTATCATGACCAACATCGTATCAGAACACCAGGTTCTGATACGATGTTGGTCATTTTGTATTTGTCTTTTGCTCCATGTATTGCTCCTGCTGCTTGCTTTTATTGATTTTATGTAAAGCACTTTGAATTGCAAATCTTGTACGAAATGTGCTATATAAATAAAGTCTTACTTACTTACTTACTAAATACTTCAGTAGAAATAGCTGGTATAAACTGGTTCCAAATGACTTACAGCAGAGTCATGACAGCACATATAGGTATTTTCCAAATAATCCCAAACCAGCCCGTCACATTTTATTATAGTGCTCCAGGGCAAATAAAGCTTACGTTTGCAGAAACCTGTTCAAGGTGGGCTCTTCATTGCAGCAAAGGCCTTAACTGTGTCCTCTATGCTGATTTCCTTTGCCAGGTCATTTCCATTGGGGATCGTTGCCAGTCCATTAAGCATGCCTTGTTTTGTACTGCAGAGGTAGTTTTTCATTAGCTTCAACTTTGAGAAACACGGTTCTCCCGAAGCAACTGAAACAGGGAGGGTGAGAAGCCATCAAAATGCAATGAAAGCATCGGGAAAACCAGAGTTCATCACATTATCACAGATGAACCTGAGAGCATGGTAGTGTTTTAGTTCAAGCCGCTAGACGTCGACTCAAAGCAGTCAACTCTGCCTAAAGTTCTCGCCCGTCCACATCAACAATAATTCCGGTTGTCTATACATTATAAATACATGCCGTATTTCCTTATCCTCACATTGCAGATTAGGTTTCTCTGAGTCAATCAAAATTGGTGTCAGTAGGCCAGGCTCACCATTGGCTCATTGGAGCTGGGGGCGGGAGAGGGTGGAAGAAGGGGGGTTGCAGGTGCTGTGCATGATTGACAGATTCCGCAGCGATTCATTGGGCTTACAGACCGTGTGGCCTAGCGAGACTGCGGTGACTGCTATTGGTTACCAAACGATTTTGCTCATGAATAGTTGGCCCACATTTTGCCGCCCTTTCCAAATTGCCGCCCTAGGCAATTGCTTAATTTTCCTGTATGGATGCACCGGGACAAGATGTAGACAAAATACTAATTATTTTTGATCCTCACAGTTATCAGCTAAGGGTTTGATAAAACATGAAATTGGCTTTCAAAGTTGAATGCATGCATTGATCAAAGACCAACACGCACACACAAACACACACACACACACACACACACACACACACACACACACACACACACACACACACACACACACACACACACACACGCACACGCACTCACTAACACACACACACACACACACACACAGATGCACCCCGGTAAGTGCACACACAGATACACATGCATACACATACAATACAATACAAACAAAAACACAACTAGGCACACATGAGCCTACAAAAACATCCACAATCACACATGCACACGCACACATATACATTCGCACACGCGCACACACACACACACACACACACACACACACACAAACATAGGCACGAATGCAAACACAAACTCACACAAACACATGTGCATGTACACACATACAGTTGCACACACACAACCAGATATTTACGGCTCTCCGAAGCGTACAGAAAGATTCTGTGTTTTCCTCATCAGCGGGCGGCTTGTCAGTAGTTTACGATCCAATATCAAGCCATCGCGGATCTTTACAGCCTCCCTGAGCTGGAACAGCATGCGGGGGGGTCACCATGTCACATGCCTAGCAGAAGGTCAAAGGTCACACTTTTTAGTGTCACACGGTAATGGTAGAAGTTATGAAGCCCGTCTATAGCGGTTTACAACGTTTTAATGGTTGTGGATGGTGGTAAGTGCCTCACCGACAACCAGTTATATGGACACTCACATATTTATTATATTTTTATGCAAAAAAAGTGTTTATTGTCTGCCTGCCTGCGCAGTTTTGCACTTTCTACCACACAAACGTAGTTCCACATGGAGAGGAAAAATACAGTTCTTGAGTCCTTGAAATTAAACTGATTTGAATTTCAGGCAACAGTTAATTCAGCAAAGTTTTCAGCATTATAAAGCATTGTTCCTACATGAATACTCATCCTTACGCAATTCATAATCAGTTGAATAAACTCAAACAACATACTGAATTAAGGCTTTCTAACGACCCAGATTAATCATACATTTCAGCATTAGTAAGTGTTTATAAAAATAATTTATCCCTCTTTCATTTGTCTCTCTATCTCTCTCGCACTCTCTCTCTCTGAGAATTGACATCATACGGTTGTCATAGCGACCATACACGACGACAGAGCCAGATGAGAAGGATGTGCATTGAAATGGCAGGAAATGCATGATGTCTGATGGTAGCGAAGGTGATCATGATTATATTGTGTGTGTGTGTGTGTGTGTGTGTGTGTGTGTGTGTGTGTGTGTGTGTGTGTGTGTGTGTGTGTGTGTGTGTGTGTGTGTGTGTGTGTGTGTGTGTGTGTGTGTGTGTGTGTGTGTCCACACTTTAATTAGCTCTTCCATTTGAGTCCCCAGCACCAAACACACACACAAACACACACACACCTACACACCAAAGAGTCCTTGCACCATATGTTTGGATTAGGTGCGGCTGAATGCAGCAGATGGCACAGAAGAAGAAGTTGGCTATTTTCTGTCCAATTCAGGAAGCCAAAGGATTGCCTAAGTATATAGAGGTAACGCAAACACACACACACACACACACACACACACACACACACACACACACACACACACACACACACACACACACACACACACACACACACACACACACAGACACACACATATGCACACATGCATATACACACCCACCACACACACGCAGCACACACATAGGCACGCACACACACAGACACACACACACACACACACACACACACACACACTGGATGTCTTTAAAGTGCTTTCCAACTTTAACAATGCTTGTAATTGAGCAACTAAAACCATCCGGTCAATATTTGATGCGGGTCTGCCGAGGCCACTTCCATACCTCCGGAAACTCAACTGCAAACCTTGGTTTGCAGTTGCCAAAGCAACAACATTCATTTGAATGACATGTAAGAGAACAGTACACCGGAAACAAAACATCGTTATTGGGAAGCCACATAACTGTCCATTACCACCCAGCTGTCATCATCACCCAACGTAGAAATTATATTTTTCTGGATCCTCAATTGCAGGGGAGCCAGAAGCAGTAGACGGTGCTACCTCTATGGCAGGGCAAAGGTCAACCAAAGGATACTGCTATTCTACAGGTACGACTACCACAACAGGAAAACCTGTTCAGGCGAGTGGGCCAGTGCCCCCCCCCCTCCCTCGCATCTGCCACGGGGACATCCGACAGCAGAAGAAGAGAATCCCTTTCTCGCTGTCTTTTAATCTTCTCGTCAGAAGCCACAAAGAGGTCCTTTCCCTGAGAGGTTGGGGGGGCTGACCTCCATGAGTGGATTCATTAGTGGATGGGAGGTGGGGGGGACCAGTGGGGTAAACCAGTGGTCATTCCCTGGCTTCAGTGGGATTTCGCTTAAGTAAAAAATAAACCCAAAAAGAAGAAGCGCAGAGAAACAACAAAAGACGGAGAGGCTTAATGGAATCCAGACGGACCTGTGTCGTTGGCGCCCTCTCAACGCCTAAAGGTTAACACAGGGTCAAAGGTCAGATTACAAAGGCTGCTCACCTCTTCTGTCTTGATTACTTTCTTGATTTCTGGCCTACTTTTGTCGTGAAGAAACGATTTCTCTATTTTTTGCCGTGTTTTCTTCTTTTTCTTCTTTCTTTTTGCTTTGTCTTATTTTCTTTCTTGATTTCTTTCTCTCTCACAACTCTCACAAGCACATACAAACACACAAACAAACACACCCTCACACACACACACACACGCACGCACACTTACTGACATACACTCAAACTCTCACAAA
>NC_044066.1:20103122-20128122 GCF_902167405.1 Gadus morhua | reverse complement strand
TATGATAACGATAATGCAATTATCCTCCCGTAATTAAATTCGATGAAGTGTGTCAAATTGGGTTTATGAAATGTGTGGGGGGCTGGGGAGGGATTATTCCAAAAACAAAAATTACACTTAGACATTATACGGTGTGTGATATAATGAGATTATGATTCAGAGGTGAAAGTTTATGTCATCTGTCACTTTGAACCTTAAATATTTATCTTATTAAAGAAAAAACAAGAAAAGATTGTTCAAGCTAAATATGAGCTTTAACGACCAAAATGTAAATCCATCCGCTTTTCCTCGATCTCTCGTAACATAACTTCTCCCTGACCTTTCTCTCGTTCAATTGGCTGCCAGAGAGCGAGCGACCCTATTTGCATCAGAGTCCAGAGCTGTGTATCACAGTCCAAACCAATTAGCCTGGACGTCGCGACCTTCGACCCCTTCCACCATCTCCTGACTTCCCACACACACAGAGGTCAAGCCCCCTGCCCCAACCCCACCACCGACTCCTGCTTTCAGAGCCCACCACTTTAGCGTAGCACTGAGAAATTGCACTCGGAGGGGGTCAAGGGGTTCCAGAATGGCCTGTTGGATTCCATCCTTCATTTTGTGTGTGTGTATCTTGTTATGGTGCCTGAGCATGACAGGGTGATGGGGTTAATTCAACGGGGTTAATTTGGATTTTTCTTTTTATCGTGCGCTGGGAGCGCTTTTAGTTTGGAAGTAAAAATACCCGCGTGGTTCTATCTCGGAGGGAGATGGTTGGGGATGTTGTCACACGCACTAGGATGGATAGACGCAATATTGTAAGTGTTGACCTCTGGTCCTGGTCCTGTGATCCCGAGTCGTAACCCTGTCACATCAAGGCTGAAGAATAGCTTTGGAAGTGTCGCTAGCAAACAGAAAGTTAAGGGGTCGCAATGCAGCAAGAAGTAGAAATGGTTAGACAAACAAGAGTGCAGAGCAACATATTGTTGGGTGCCTTATAAGCTGTTATCCCCTAGATGAAATTATTTTCTGAAAAAGTGATTATGAAGAATATTTAATATTTTATCAAATGATCAAATGTTCAAAAATGTATTTTCCTTTGAAGTAATCTATAAAAAGAAGTAGGACCAAGTAGAATGCCAAAGAAACCTTGAACTGACTTGATAGCCTTGTTGCTAGTATTTTTGACCAGCAGGAAGATCGGCTACTAAGTTTGATTCCCACTATCTTCACAAGTCTTACTGGGTTCTACGTATTGGTTTGGTTGCAATTTAGACTTAAAGAGACGGATGTTTGTGTATTGCTGTGATTTCTATTTTATTATTATGAAGGTTACAAACTGTTTAGAAAATACCAATTTATCACTATAGGTGGCGCAAAAGAGAACAAAACAAAAATCTTCACACTGCCACTTTAAACTCACCTCGCAAGATAACCGAGAGTACACAGTACAATAAACGTTGCTTGTTTCTTTTAAAATAAATACGAGCTAATTAACAAGCGGTGACGTCAACAGGGAATAGGCCTGGGGATTTAGCTAATTTACGTAATGTAGGGGCACAATAGATTCACTGGCTCTGTCATTATACCACTGTGTCATCCTGTAATGACTAATGCGCCAGGCTATGGAATCTCATCTACACAGAATGGATAGGTCACGGAGACAACCTCAACCAGTGTGTGTGTGTGTGTGTGTGTGTGTATGCATGCTTGTCTGTTTGTGTGGCTGGGGGGGGGGGGGGGGAGTGAGTTACTGTGTGTGTCTGTGTGTACCGTTCTCACTCATCCTCCTCTCCTTTTATTCAGTCACTATTGACATCGCTCAACCTATTAGGGTAAATGTATGGTGATAGAGCTATCGTACGCCAACTGGAGCTGGCACATCACAAGCAAGAAATTATTTGGTTGGATGTGTGTGTCAGTTTCTTCTGTTTGTTTGTGGAGTGAGAACATTCCAGATGAATAATGCTCAACAAGCAAGCATCCCCCAACAATCCCCCAACAAGTACATTGAGATATTGACTCTGAACCTGATCCTTTAAGGCACTTCCACAGATATCATGTTGGGAAATGCATTTACAAAACACATAAACGTATCTGTGTAAAACCCTCACACCCACATAAACACGCATCAAACATTTATGATATGAATAGTGAGACATTGTTTGACATAACAAGTTTAATAATGATAAACAGAGCTGTCCTGATTGTTTAGATATAATTCTTCAATTGTTTAATTATGTCTCATTAAATCCTTACAAATTGCGATCACAAAGTCAATCTAACTGGTGGGAATAACAGTGTGCTGGATAATATCTTTCTGTGGAGTAAAGGTTATGCATCTTCCATTTGCGAGCAGTTATTTTTCACCCATATGACACTAACCTAAGCTAATGAAAAATGATTTCATAATGGCTGTTTGTTTGGGTGTGCGCTCACTCTAATGTGTGCTAGTGTGTTTGTTTGTGTACTTGTGTGTGTGTGTGTGTGTGTGTGTGTGTGTGTGTGTGTGTGTGTGTGTGTGTGTGTGTGTGTGTGTGTGTGTGTGTGTGTGTGTGTGTGTGTGTGTGTGTGACCTTGTTATTCAATAACTACTTATTACAATTTGTCCTGATTCTGTCTACGGTAATAAAGTGTTGTTTATGAGTCTGTATGTTCCGAAGGACGACTGTTTGTCTTACACGTATCTGTGTTCTTAACCTTGCTTTATTAACCCTGTTTATTTTCTTTGTATTATTCCCCGTGGGAGACGGGTGACGTTATGTGATAGAGTGTCCTCCTACTTGTAAAAACACTAGGGCTGTTGTCAACCAAATAAAATCATTAAATTCGACCAACTCTACGACCGATAGTCGAATATAATAACAAATATCTGCATGCTAGCTCCAGATCATTTTAATAGGCCAGTGTGTTCTACTCTACCAGCTAGCCTAAATATCACGCCAGACCAACGACTTCTTTGGCAATCAATCGAGTAAGTTAGAACTAGCAGTCATCTAGTTCTAACTTACAGTCATCAAAAACTTGAAAAAGAAAAACACCCACCCACACGTATCACTTTTTCACATATTCCCCGACACCAAACAGAATAGTGGCTAGTCTAGGGATTGTGTGTTCCACAGTTGGATGCAAAACGCACAGAAGATAAGTTTTAGTCTTCACCAACCTCATTTCTTACACCCAGCACTCGATGGATGAGTTAAAAATTCAAAGTTTTGTCCTCCTGTCTTATAAGTCTTATACTCTATCAAACAATATCAAACAGTATTCATAATTAAGGTTATTACTAGCCTATCACTCAAAGATTAAACGCATCAGCCTTCACATCCCGCACCTGAAAATGCTGAATTAGGCTGAATATGGTTAATGGATGGCTTTTCACCTTATGGAAGAAACAACAGCGATAGTCTGACGAATGAGAAGTGTTCATCGACAAACCAATCGACCAACCGACAAGAACTTACCAGCCCTAGTAAACTTGTTTTGTGCTGGGTGTAAGAAATGAGGTTGGTGAAGACTAAAACGTATCTTCTGTGCGTTTTGCATCCAACTGTGGAACACACAATCCCTAGACTAGCCCCTATTCTGTTTGGCGTCGGGGAATATGTGAAAAAGTGATACGTGTGGGTGGGTGTTTTTCTTTTTCAAGTTTTTGTGTGTGTGTTTGTCTGCTGCTGAATGCAGGTGTTTGATTGTGTAAGTGTGCCAGTGCTCAGTTGTTTTTACGTAGCGCGTTTGTGGAACTACCTCTCCTCCCTCTCCTCCATCTTCTCCTTCTCTCCTACCCCCTTCTACACATCCTTCTCCACAGCAGTAACACGATGCCAACACACAGCAGAAGCTCTTAGAAGTGAAATCTGGGCTGCAGCTTCCAAGTGAAAACATTCGGTCAAAGTGCCAGCAGTTAACTTGGATTAGGGAAGCTTCTGGGGGGAGGAGATTTAGAACATGGATCGGGAAGGAACATAAACGAGGGACAAAACTGAACACAAAAACCTGGCTGTTCTGTTACAAAAGCCCGTTTTGCTATGTTTTGGTATGTCCGTTGGTTAACTAACTGCTTCCACTGCGGCAAATAAATAATATTAGTACACTCTAGACACAATCGCCCCAAGATACTTCAAAAATAGACCCAACTCCGCTTTCACCGTTTCATCCGAGAGAGCGAGAAGTCGTACGAAATGAAAAACCCAGGAAAAAAAGTTAGTCTCTCAGCAACAACCCGTGGCCAGGTTCGACCCATTAGCATTTTTCACTTACTTAGCATAATTTGATGCCCTTCTTAGCTCCGGGCTGCGCCGGTCATTAAAAATGAATCTCTCTCAATTAAGGAGATAAGGCATTAGAACTCTTTCCCACGCGAGCTACCGCTAACCTGTTTCAGACGTTGTTCTTTGTGCCGGTGTATCTGTGTGTGCAGGTGTGTGTGTGTGTGTGTGTGTGTGTGTGTGTGTGTGTGTGCGTGTTATACGATCACACATGCTTGTTTTACAGCGAGTGGGAAGGTTGTGTGTGTGAGTCTGTGATCCTAGTGAGCACAAGTGTTTGTGTGTTGATGCGAGAAGTGCAATAATACAACGGCATGGGGTCCGTGTCTAGAGGCAAAGGTGTGTGTGTGTGGCTCAGCTGTAGGTCGCTGAACTATAATTACTAACTTGCTGCCTAGGCAGCAAGGTTCGTCCCAAATGACGTGCGTGCACACACACACACAGACAAACACCCCCACACACAGACACACACACACACGCACACACACAAACACAGACCCGCGCCCGCCCACACACACACACACACACACACACACACACACACACACACACACAAACTTTTAAACTGAGGAGCTACCCCAGAGCTAACACAGAGGTGTAATATAGGGTTATGTTTAATTTGGACATCATTAGGTTCTATTATTGCAGTGCACACAACGACCTCAAACACAAAACCTTCCCTCACAGACGAAACATAAAAGGCCCGCGATGGAATCCGAATTCCCATCATGGGAAGACATTAACGATTTATACGATCAAATAAAGCATTTATTCTTTATACTTAAAATACAAAACATGTTCACGTATCAATTAATCTTTAATAGGCCTATATAAAATATAAAAAGGCCTTATGAATGGTAAAACGCTTCGTGTTCTAAATTTTATACTATGCAGGTGTGATATGTGACAGATGATAGCTGGCGATGGCTGATAGCTTTGACAGGGGAGAGACACTAGGCTACTATTAGACCCTTTTCACTGTTTGTCCTACATTGTACGACAAACACACGTGTCACTCATAACACTGACCATGGCTCTACTGTTTGTCTACCAGGACACGTGTAGAAGCCCACACAAGTGACGATAACCATGGACCATGTTGGTACATAAAAGCAGCAGACCCGTACTTAGTGTTATGAACATTACCTTGTGTTGACGCTACGATGACACCTCTTTGAAAAGGGGTCTATTATCCTCCCCTCTCCAGCTCCAACACAGCTGCTGCATGCCAAACCAGGCCCACTGAACCTGACACCCTGATTGTACCCGGGATCGTCTGCATGCTCCACGCTGCAGCTGACACCAGCTGCAGACACTGTGCGAGTCGGCCCGCAACGAGGTTTTCACACGGTATTCACACGGTATCACACGCTTTCCACGCCGTTCTTCCTTCATCCCGCTTGGAGAGTGAACCTGGAACCTGGTTTTCCCACGTGAACGGTTTTTGTCTCCCAAGAGTGGTAATGGAGCACTTCAACGGTACCTCATACAAACTGGGGACCCCACACATGCCCCGGCTGTTCAGAAGGAGATGGGCTTTTGAAGCTCTTCCGGAAGTAATGAGGAAACTGCCTCTTCTTTGTCAATCTTTTTCCACTTTTCACCTGCTTCCGTTTTGTCCTTTCTGTCCCTCTTTTGGTTTTAAAGCTATCTTTGGCCTTGATTATTCCTCTCCAACGCACTGTGTTGATGTTGGTGACATGACATACTTATCCATTTGACTGACGTCCACCTATTTGGACAGGTTAGGACAGGTAAGCATGTCAAAACATGCTCACATTGAGGACAGTAGTAAGCATCCAATGCTAACTTCTCCATTATGACGGAAAAAGTAAATCATTCATTCAAATTCATCATTTAAAAGCATATTTCCTACATTAATACTCCAGTCAAAATCGGTTAAAATGTATAATATATAGCTCATACGAATAACTTACAAAGTACAAGTAAGTTGGTTCATGTTTATATGCAAATAACAAATTTGCATTCAGCAACGCATAAACGTATCTATAAAAATATGATGTAGTATTTGGGAAAACAAGCAAAAGGTATTTTAGCTTGGCATGTGTTTTATCTGGGAGAGAGAGAGAGACGGGGAGAGAGACATAGTTAACCAGAGAGAGAGGGAGAAAGAAAGCGAGGCAGGGAGAGGCTTTTGACTCATAGCCAGGTTGGCTCATGGCTTTGAATGTGAAATGAGCAAAAATCTGGCGGGAAACCGAGTACAGTAGCATAACAAGTTATACTGAAAAAACGGTTTGCTCCGAAACCAAATCATCGTCAGACATTAACTCCCCCACCCCCCCCCCCCCCCCCCCCCAGCCATCATAGTCAATATTCAACAAAGTTGGGTACAAGGCCATATTTTATGACACAGAGACACCGTGACGAGGATCCAGGGACCGGGGCGAACACTGTTATGACATCCACAACCAACACAAATTGACCAATTCCTCCTCAAACACACACTATGTACAACTCAAATGGTTTCCTGCTCACGCTGTACCTCGACATCCCCTCTTTTATATCATTAGAGCCCCCACATTCAACCATCAGTCTAACAAAGTACTGTGAAGGGAGGGGGGCGTGGGGGTGGTTCAAAGGGGCTATTTGTCACCGGAAAACGTTGACACGACATAACCATCCAACACAAGAGGCAATCATACTTCCTGAATTGACATGGCTCCCTACAACACTCAGCCAATCAAACAGCCGGAGGTACTTCCACTGGCTGTCTTATTAGCCATGCCGCTAGCACTTGGCAGCTCCTCGATATCCAAAGACAAAAAAAAAACTCTTTGGAAGATTTAACACTGTGTATTCCAAACCCCAGGAGCCCATCTGATGTGGTGTACGTACTAAGTTATACAGCGTTATGGTAAAAATAGGAAGAGCATATTCGCTAGGCTAACTAGTTAGCAAACCAGGGGTCCTTGCCAAAGCGCATGTGATTCATAGGCTACTGTGGATGCTAATGCGCGCTACTTTGCATTTATCATGCTTTCGCTTCTTTTGGAGGCCATGCTGATGTTTTGGCGAAACCCTTCCATAGCTATTATCCCCCCAAAAAAGCCTTTCTTATGCTCATAACATCCCTCTTTTTGGCTGTAATGCCAACAATAAATTACGGAGAATGGGTTCTTTATTCAAATTCACCGGTGAGCTGCAAACACGAACATGACATGGCGGGGTATATATGGTTACAGATGAGGTTAATGAAGAGAACGGGCATTTTTCTGACGGTATTTGTAATAGAATGCCATGAGTGAGGACTATGCCCTATTAGTTTTCGGTATGAAATCAAAAACGTCAGTTGGTTAATCGGAGACCAGCTTAGAACTCTGCGAGCTATGTGATTGGGTGTGGATACCGTGTATGCTCTCACGGTCATGAATTAAACGTGACAGCACCAAAATCTCATGGAATCCAACGGGACATGGCAAATGTATTTTTGCAACATCGGGATAAACAGGCATACCCAGTTCAATCATCGGGACATACTTGAAGTGTGTATATGAGAGACGAGTCTGTAGCTCGGAGAGTATGTAGCTTGTTAGAACGAGATCGCAAAAGCGTTAAATGTGAGAGGAACAATCAACACTGAATTCATCTGAGTATATGTAGGCATACATGTAATTCAGTGGAACTTTCAATCTTACCACGAGTGCATACAAGCTATGTATTGACGTAGAATGCAATTGCTCCTTTATCATGTAGCCTACACAATGCAATTGTGCCATAAGCAGTAGGGGACAATGGCTAGCTGGTTTAGTTTCATGAAACTCTTTAAATGTGCTCGGTTTTCTCTTGTATTCGTTTTAAAAAAGTGCACCAAAATTGTGAAAGGAGATGTTGGGTCCAAGTGTTCGGGACAAAAACATGGTTGAAAGCTTTTTAAATAATAAACACATCTCATTCAGCATTTGGACGACACATCGGAGAAAAGCAGGGGTATTTACATTTGAGAAAGGGTCCCAGCTCCAGGGACAATAAAGGACTATTGATTTTCCCATAGATTGAATTGGTTCTTTTGATTACTTATTTAAACTAAGTGTTGGCAATCTGTTTTCATTAAAAGACATTAGACAAGACCGTGTTGTAATTACAGACGAACCTCAAGCTCTAGATAAGGAATGATGGCGATCGCATTGAGCTGGTGTTGTTCGAATTACCCTTTTGGATGCAGGCTTGTATAGTGTTGATTAAGCAACCCAGTCTCACGGAAATACGTGGCACTGTCACGTCATTTAATCTATTCCTTCGTGATCTGGGACACGTCGTGTCAATTTTTTCGTGCCAAAAAGCACAAATTTCATGGCAACGTCAGCTCGCGACACTGAGGCATCGACGCAGACTTTCATTCACATAGCCTACAAATAAACAAGACAATAGATGGCTAGATAAAATAACATTAAGACATAGGCATACAATTCTTAAAAGAAGAGATGAAGAAGCTACCTTTTTTCCATCGCGGTTTGCCTAAAGAGCAGCGCACCTGCATTAAATATATCCGTGAATTGTCACAATTTCTCAGAATCAAATGTGAAAGTAGAAACGGGTGGCATAAAGCTGTCATATTGTTAGTTATCACAGACAATTTTTCTGTGTTTCTGTTGAAAAATCTTGAAACAAATGAGAAAAATAAACAATAAATTATGTGTAGGCCTACGGAGCACCTTAAGGGACATCAGGTACATGAGATAGAAATGTGTGCTTTTTGGCCCGAAAAAATTTAAATGACATGTCCCAGATCACGAATGAATAGATTCCGTGAAATGACTGACAGTGTCACGTATTTCCGTGAGACTGGGTTGGATTAAGTCTTCCACAGATAAAGTTTGCTAAAAATATTTTCCCTCCCTTAAAATGTCCTTTTCCTTTGGGATTTTCGGGGACTCTGAGGGATTATTAAAAAGTTACACAGGTCCTCCACACTGTGAAAGTAACTGAAAAGGACTTTTAGCATAAACCTAGTCTCACAAATCACACTAGATTTATATCTCAAGTCGGACACCAAGTGACCCGGGGTTACACTTTCTTTTGATTGACATTTGTTTCAATCAATCATGTTGCAGGCGTGGTAGGCGTGTATCTGTAAGCGCATTTTTGGCAAACACCACACTCAACCAGCAGTCGTACTTTAAAACTGTAAAAATTAGTAGATTAGACTGAAATGATTTGGATTCGACGTGACTGAATCGGACAGTACTGGTTTTGATTGGAATAGACTGGATTGGTCTGGATTTAGGTGAGTTTTAAATGGTTTGTAGGATTTAAATTAATCCAGGCTCCCAGCTGATCCCTGGATTTTTGTTCTCCCTGTCAATAATGCTAATGTCAGAGCTTCTAAAAGGAACTGTGTCCACTGTTTTGACATCAACACTTTTTGGTTTTAGTTTTACTCTAGGTAAAAAACTAAAACCAGGTACTGTACAGTGAGAAGATCGAGGGAAATTGCAAAAGATTTATTTTAGGGATCCACTTGTTGGGACACTCTTGTACACCATGAGGAAATTCCATGGCTCTAGATCTGTTCATGGTTCAGGATTTGGAGAAGCTGGTGTACAAGTTTTGCTTTGTTACCTAAGCCATTTCAATTTATTGACTGGAGTCCTTGGCCCACATAGTTTAGATAACTAAAGGCTTTGTAAAATAAGTTAATATACAAGGGAAAGGCAAGCCTTCGGGAGTGCAATTAGGTCTTCGATGAATCCCAGTATAGGATGCTTCTTCGGGCTAGTATGAAAAATTTGACCCAATCGTCCTCTGGGAAACAATTACACCACCCATTATTATTCGGAAAACTACATGGGAAAAACAAACCACGCAAATACAGACAATCCATCTCCGTGCTTTATTTGTATGCGATAATTGACCGTGCTGAATCGAAACATTGCTTTTACACAGTGTGGAGCCAGACTTCTGCCAGCCCTCTTCCAGGCGATTGAAGTAGAGTGAGTTTCCCGGTCTTGACCGTACCTCTCGAGACTTCCCTAATTGACTACAGGTAGTCGTCCTTTCACTGATCAATGCAGGGTTGCTAACCCAAACCTTCAAGAACGTCGAACCAATTCCATCCAACCCCCGCCCCCCCCCCCCCCCCCCCCCCCCCCCCCCCAAACTCGCTTCTTCTATTGTGTCCAGGTTCCAATGATGGCACCACAAAGGAATATGTACATCCAAGGGACCAGAAGAGAGGGAGGGACATGGCCATTGTTGTCCCAACAATGACTCGGAATAAGCTGGCTGGCTGAAATCGCTAAATCCCCAAGGACATTTATATATTGTCTGTTTGTGTGTGTGTGTGTGTGTGTGTGTGTGTGTGTGTGTGTGTGTGTGTGTGTGTGTGTGTGTGTGTGTGTGTGCGTGTGCGTGTGTGTGCGCAGGGCCGGTACTGGCCATTTTGGTGGCCGAGGCAGGATCATAGCACCTAGAACCACTTAGAAGCTTTTCAGCTTGGTAGTCAAAACACCCCAACCCTCCTTTGTCGTACCCTGGACATATGTCGTGGACCTGTATGTCGTGGACATTTTGTATCTAAGGACCGGTGTTGAATGGTGATTTACTTGGCTGCATTTTTCTATAGCATGTAATACAACATTTTTTTTCTGACCTTTGATCAATCAAACGAGTCCAAAGGGCTTAGGAAATGCAAGTGAGAGAGGCAGAGATAAAAATCTCTTAGACAACTGTGTCTTAGGGAAACACTGCCACTTGGTGACAGAAAAACATATAATACATAACAATTTCAGACAACGGATTGAGTGTTTATATTGCATTGCATTTAATTGATAAGCAGCATGATAAGTACAGACTGAAGAAAATTAAACACAATTACTTGTGATTACTTGGTTGTACCCTGGCCTCCATTTTAGTATTGACGTTTTTTTCTAATATAAAGAGCATCTTTATGAAAGCTCTTCAATGGCTTCAGGCTGGTAAGACTTAAACATTCTTAACACAGTGCATGTAGGTGTAGTGTAAGCGGTCTAAGTTGAACACGGCAGAACGATGTGTCATTCAATAAAGTAATTCAAAGACATTTACACAAACAATAGTCAGTAAGCTCAGTGCCATGGAACTATATCTGATATGAACTCCATCACCCAGAATGCTTAGCTTTACCGTTACTGTCAAGAATACCCCAAAATGCAGCCATTCTAGTAGGGTACATTCAGCTGTTATATATTTATTACACTCCTACGTTCTCCCTACATCATAGCAATACTATGAAGACAGTACATCAATTTGCATTCTATAGTATTCAGTGTCATGGACATTGAAAAGCTTGATGCTGGTTAATATGAAGTGCATAAATGAATATTTAAAGTGGTATTGAGAGATTTATATACAGTCTATTTTACAGATTCCCTTCGTGCCTTGCAATATATAAGTGCCGTCTTTTAATTCTCAGGTCCAAACATCGAATCACAGGATAATGGCCGAACGTCACGGTGCCAGTGGTTCACAGCCCGCCAAAAGATCAGGGAAATAATCGTATTAATAACTGGGCAAAAGTTGGGCAGACAACACAATGCAGAACACAACAAAACTTTCCAGACAGTTGACTGGAAAAAAAATGTGTCACTATTTGTCCAGAGTTTTTGTTCCTGACAAATAAAGAGGTTGAGAGCTCTTAAACATTTAAAAACAAACAGCACCTGATCGAGAAAGAACTCGTTTGGAAGGGTCAGCGTTTGTATGCGAACATAATCCAATACAGTTCAATATTTTTGTAGCCATGATGTAGTTTGGAGATGAGAAGTTTAGCTTCTATATCAATTAAAAGTTGGATTTTCCTTTTAGGATCCTTGTACTCCCTCCTTTCCTTTCTCAGAGTCCTTTCCAGGCAGGGTGCCAGGGACCGGCCTAGATCAGGCCTCCCATAATGCAAAGCGCCAGGACCAGCATGGAGGCCAGGCCTAGAGAAGGCGTGGTCATAGTTCCCTCCCCTGAGCGAGACAAAAGGACAGGCAGAAGCAAACAATCAGGGACTCATCGATCGGGATCTTCTTCCCCACTAGTGGCTGTCTCACCATTTCAAAAACACATAAAAACTATCTATTGTTCTATAAAATAAAAGATTTGATCAAAACGAGAACATTGACCCACTTTACATTGATACAACGCTATAATAAAAGATTATGAGTTTCAATTCAAAACAATATTAATCCCGGGGGGAAATTGTGAGTCAAACCCCCGAATTACTAGACTACCCCGCCCTCTATAAAACACAGTAACTTCATTTTCTATAACAATACATGTTTATAATACCCACACCTTAAAGCGCCCCCCAAAACAACCAGAGACCATTAAACCGAACAGTGAAAGTGGAAAGTTGGGGGGGGGGGGGAGGGGGGCCTTACCCTTGATCCTGATCTTCCGGACTGGTCCGTCACCCCCCTCGTAGCGTCCCCGGACCATGAGCTCATAGTCCCCAACCTGGGGCATGGGGAAGTCCATGAAGTGCCAGCCTGTGATGTACACCTTCCCATAGATGTAGCCTGTTTTCCGGAACATGACCTTGACGCGGAGACATTGGGAGATATTGTTCAGTTTAGTGGGAAAGCCAACGCTTCACTCCACCTAGGCGGCTTTAACTAAGCTCCTCCAGAAAGAAGACGCAGGGAGGTGATACAGACGGTCGGCCTAGAGGTTCGCTAGTTCAATCCCCGACTCCTCGTAGCTGCCGTCGAGGTGTCCCAGAGCAAGAAACCTAAACCTCACTGCTCCCGACGAGCTGGCTGTCGCCTTGCATGTTTGACTCTGCCGTCCGTGTGGGAATGTGTTGATAAAAGCGTCTGCTTTATGCCCTAAATGTAAAGGATGTTCACGACAGTACGACCCCTTCCCGGGCCTACCTTGTAGTACAGGGGGAAGGAGATGTCTCCGAACCAGTCGTAGGCGATGTGGTCCCACCAGACGTACAGCCACTGGCCCGTCCAGCTGACGTAGCGCCACATCCTGGGGGCGTCTGGTGGTGCTGGAGTCAAGAGGAGATAACAATGACTACAGGCACATTATACCAAGTCGTTTTAAACAGAAAAAGAAAACATCTCATGCACTTTTATCTGTGTCTGTATGCTACTTGTTTTATGTTCTTCACACACCACCAACCTGTTATGGTCTGGAACAGGGCTTGTGTAATTTCACTTGTCTGTGCTTTTGTTATTTTGTTGTTTGCTTATGTGTTGTATTGCTGTCGTTTTTTAATGATTTATTTTAAGCTATCAACCTGCCAGGGACTACAGATGAAAATTCGCCGGCATGGCTAAATCTGGCACATTTACATGTTGAACTCATGTTGAAGTTCAACACATTCATGGTCATCTAAAACATGACAATGAATGGATATGGAGTCATGTTATAAAGTCCTGTATAACTTGTTTTATGGAAGGTGGTCTTACGCGGTCTCCTGGTGAACATCTCGCAGTGCTCACTGGGCGGTCCGAAGCCGGCGCCGTTGTAGGCCCGCACCTCGATGAGGTAGTGGGCGTCCGGCAGCATGTTCTCCAGGCGCGTCTGGTTCTCCGTGGCCGGCACGAAGATCCGGTTTGCCCCGGGCTCCGTGTCGTCGTACTTCCGCCAGTACTTCACCTGGCCGCAACATGGACATGGTATCATCGTGATAGCTCTGTGAGGTAGCCTTAGCGAAACGGGTTGCTCTCGTTAAGTCATTGACGAACATTACAGATATTAGCTATGATCCAATAGTCGTTGTAGTTAATGTTCCTCGCTGCCTACCTCTGCTGATGTTCTCCTCAATCACCGATGGTACCCACTGATCAAATACATAGTGAGCTCGAGAAGCAGCTCGAGAAGCAGCTCGAGAAGCAGCTTTAGAAGCAGCTTGATAAGCAGCTCCAGAAGCAGCTCCAGAAGCAGCTCCAGAAGCAGCTCCAGAAGCAGCTTTAGAAGCAGCTTGATAAGCAGCTCCAGAAGCAGCTCCAGAAGCAACCCGAGAAGCAGCTCGAGAAGCAGCTTTTCAAAGCGGCTATCGCCCAAGGATACGACAATGTGTCCGACACTGGAAGTGCTTTGGAACTTTTCCGCTACTTCATGAGGCATACATTTTACACCTACTAATAATTATTATTCAACTGTTGATTAAATGTCTTGTATGTATTCACAATTCCAACAAAATCTCACAAACAGACAAAGCAGAAACAGTCTTTGCATCCCAGTATTTAGCGAGGCCTCTTGTAGTTGAATAAAGGCAATATTTTTCACTCGTGGGGGATCCATACATTAGAGTAACATCTGAGGGGTTGATTACCTGGTACCCTTCGATATACTGCTGCAGGCCCGTGCCGGTGTCGACCACGGGCAGCCACCACACCGAGGCCTCGTGAGACGACACCGGTCGGGCATAGACGTCTGTGGGCTGCTCCGAGGGCACTGGAGACCGAGAGGGAGAGAAAACCTACTTTCAACAGGCTGATCTAGAGTGTCATCTAGTGGACATGACTAACAATGGATCTTGTGCTTTTCAGTGTTTAACTGAAAAGGGTTCTGTGTCGATGGGGTAGAAATGTGATCAGACGGTCGAGGGAAAGCAAAGTCTATATCTTCATTTTAGTACATTGTCAGCTTCCAAATTTTTAAAACTTTGATCGTCGGACATAGCAAAGCACATCCAAAACGTAAAATGTAAAAATACGACCACCCAGAACACCAACACAAATGTTGTTCTCATCCAACGCTCATTCATTATAAAGCAGCGTGACAATCAAGACTTTGCGTAAGCGCTGACTCAAACTACATTTTTTTTTTTCTTTTTTTTCAAACTACATTTTAACAGTTTAACCGAGGGACAAAACCCAGACCGCAACCGGACCCGGGACGGCTCACCTTCCCGCGGGTAGTAGACGACGGTGGTGGGGCTGTACGGCCCGTCGCCCTTCACGTTGAACGACTTGATCTTCACCTGGAACTCCCGCACCTGGAAGTCCTCCTCGGTGGGCACGAAGTAGGGGTCCCGGTGCACGTAGCGCCGGGTCTCGGGGTCCGAGATGGTCTCGTACCACCAGTCGTACGCGTCGTGGGGCTTGAAGGCCACGATGTAGCCAAACTTCTTGCCCGAGAAGTACCAGGGTTCGACGGGCTGTGGGAGGCCAGGTTGTTGTGATTGAGTTAGCCTAGCTTTGAGGTCTTTGGGATTAGGGGTGGGCATCACAGGTTAACTCACGATACGATATGGTTTGCGATACATGGCCCACAATACCGCTAATATCTCTCGATACAGCCTTTCTGAGCTAATACATATATTGTTAGACAATATACGTATGTATGACTATGAATGCAGAATGGCAGTGAAAAGGTTAAGAGATGGATTTCTGTCTTTATTTAAGATCCAAACTGAGTTTTTCAGTTACCCGTCAATATTTGGCACCTGTGCATCGATATCCTGTGCAAAGATATATCGCCGTATTAATATTTGTCCCTCCCCTATTTGGGATACCAGGATTAATGTCGCAATGTGTGACATTTGAATTAGCTCGTAGCTTAAGATAACCTGGACAAATACTTATCGATAGTGATTTCATAATATTTTTGTCCCACACTAGGTTTAGAGGTTCTTCCTCAAGAAAAGCCTGCAGTTAAGCCTTAAGGAAATGGTAAATAAACTCAGTACATTTCAGCAGCGAGTCAAACTATCTGGCCACTAGACTATCCACCATCCTACACTATAATATTAAATTAGGGGTAAATAGAGCCATAGTAGGACTTACTTTCCACGTGATGAAGATCTCTCCATCTCTTCCTCCATAACCGGCCACGTCAGTTGGAGAAACCACAGGAGCTGAAAGAAAAAAAAAATGAAAAGATGTGTATCAAAACATAGCAGGATTATATTAGTGTTCACATACCCAACATAGAAGCATAAAATAATAAAAGCCCCCTAAAGTTTTCCCTCACTATCTTGACTATTGCCATTTTGTAGCTTTTTAGATACGTATAATTAATGAGCAGCCAGGGGAGGAAGGTATCGTTGTTTTACGATGAATTACGAAAAAAAAGAAATACCCAGGAACACAAAAGGGAATTGACCGTTTCTAGCAAATGAAAGGTTTAGGCAAACTTATTTTTGAATCAGTGTATTCTGAAACAGAAAAAAATATCCCTTATCCTAAATTGTGATTTTACGGGGTTCAAACCCACCACCTTTTGAGTGGGAGTTAAACCCCCTAACTGGGCTACCCCTAGATCAGCCTCGCCCCCCCCTCATCTGCCTCGGAGCGTTTCTCGCGTCTCTTACAGGCGTCCCAGGTCTTGATTTTGATGGAGGGGATGCTGGCTTCGCCGGCGCCGTACTGGTTGGTGGCGATGACCCTGAACTGGTACTCCATCCAGGGGAACAGGTCCGTGACGTCGGCCATCTCCGCGTTACCGTCCAGGAACGCCGGAGCTTTGACATGGAGAACGTCATAGGGTTAGCTACGAGCAGCAACGCAGGCTGGGGTTGGTTGGGTTCAACAAAACGTGATTTTTTTCAATTTTGAAATTAATTTTTAAAGACAAATGTGTACTTTAGAGGATGGGTCAATATGTATTTTAAATTTCAAGTGATATCTACATTTATTTAATTCAAGAAAAATATAAAATCTCCTGTCGAAATATCTAAAATAACTGCTTGAAACCTCTGTACAAAACGATAGGTTTTAAAAAGCTTTGTAAGAAATGGTTACCAATTCAGAAGACGTCCGATCAGAAAGAACAGTTAAATACAAATAACAAAAGGTCCTCTACTCAAACCTCCCCCTTGAAAAAAGTTTTTTGGGGAGTTCATCCCCATATTTAACTGATAAAGGGACACTTTAGCGCGCTTAAAATAATTTTCTGAAACAATGTCGCCCCTTAGTGGCAGCATTCAGTACTCACAGGTGGTGGCGACTCTCCAGTCGTCCTCGTTCAGAGCCCAGAAGTGTCTGGTCTGGATGGTGTAGTAGAGGATGGGGCTGTTGTGGTCGCCTCCTTTGCTCCACGCCAGCTTGATGGAGGAGTCTCTGATCTCCTCTACACGCAGGACACCGGGAGGCCCGGGGACGCCTGGGGAACGGGTGGCGGAAGGGGATGAAAGGTAGATGATTAGAAAAATAATTAACACTTTTGCATTATTATTTGCATTATAAAAGAAAAAACTGTTTACATTTTTCCCCTCTGGCATGAATAAAGTACTAACTTAAATACTTTGATCTACTCTAATCAAGCTTATCTTGTCTGATCTAATCTTAAATCTAGTCTGGCATCGTCTAGTCTAGTCCAATCCAACCCAATCTAATTGGCTACAAGCACAGCTCCCTCTGGTGATTGGTGGGCTAGGCGGGGGCGGGACTGACCTACGATCTTGAGGTCGGCATACGCGGTGGCGTTGTCCACCACCGTCTGAGCCGTGCACGTGTAGCGGCCCTCGTGCCACACCTGGACGTTCAAGATCCTCAGGTAACCGTTGCCCTCGTCCTCATCCTGGGGGCAGGGGGGGGGGAGGGAGAGAGAGAGAGAGAGAGAGAGAGAGAGAGAGAGAGAGAAACAATTTTCAGCAATCCGACATTTTTCGGTCTGCACCAGGGGATTTAGGCCATGTTTAAATAAAATATCATAATTGAAAAAATAAATAATGTCTCAAATAAATATTAAAAGTAATTATGAGTACAATATGAAAAATGTATTTTACTTGTTCTATATGCAATTTCATTCTCGGAAATTATAATTATTATTTATGACATGAATCCTTATCCTTTTCAAGGATATTTCCACACTCGTACTCATCGATCTAAACCCCATACACCCTCCTCATCATCTTCATCCTCCTCATCATCATCATCCTCCTCAGCATCATCATCATCATCCTCATCATCATCCTCATAATCATCCTCCTCCTCCTCCTCCTCCTCCTCCTCCTCCTCCTCCTCCTCCTCCTCCTCCTCCTCCTCCTCCTCCTCATCAGTACCACGACTCTCTCGTAGTGCTGCCACTCGGCCTCAAAGTCGATGAGGCGGTAGTCCACGGCCCAGACGAAGGCGATGTCCAGCATGGGGTCGTAGGTCGCGCCGCAGTCCAGGATCACCTCCTCCCCCACCTTGGCCATGGTGTCCTCGGGGAGGACAGTGAGCTCCGTGGCCTCTAGGGGGAGACAGAGGGCGACAGAGATAGGGCCAGAGCGTCATGGCCACACACACAGGCAAGGCAAGGCAACTTTATTTATAAAGCACTTTTTATACACGAGGCAGAATCAAAGTGCTTCGCATAGAAACACTGTCAAACAATAAAATACAATTATAGAAAAAAAATCAAAAGTGAAAAAAGCATTTTAGAAAGTGCAATGTATTTAAGATCAGATCAACAGTCTCTCTGGTACCTTTAACAGGTATAGCATATCAGGATTGTTTTGCTTGCTGATGCTGATGATGATGTCATTACATGAATATTAAGACCAATGAACGGACAGACATCCAATACGCACAAACATTAATTGACACGCACGCACACACACACACACGCACGTATCTACCCACACACATTAATTGATACACACACATGCACGTATTTACCCACACATATTAATTGACAAAAACACACACACGCATCTACCCACACAGATTCATGGACACAGGGAGAGAGGGGGGGACCCAGACACACACGCACACACTCAGAAATCTATCCTGACACATTGATTAACACACACACACACACACACACACACACACACACACACACACACAGAAATCTACCCTGACACATTAATTAACACACACACACACACACACACACACACACACACACACACACACACACACACACACACACACACACACACACAGGCTTCTACCCAGACACATTATTTAACACACGCACACACACTCATCTATCCACACATATTAATTCACGCACACACGCACACACACACACACACACCGCACCCACCTGTGATGGTGAGCGTGCCGGAGCTGTTGGCCTTCCCCCGGTCGTTCTCTGCCAGGCAGGTGTACACACCCTCATCGTTCTTCGTGGCGTTCAGGATCTCCAGACTGCCGTCATACATCAGCGAGATGCTGCGGGAACACATAAATACACCTTGACCACGTATCCCACAATGCATCTGCCTGAACGCACCAGACCATTTTGACCAGTAAGGCCTTGAACTACAATGTATGTCATTCAGATGAAGACGTTTAGGAGTCCCTTTTATTCAAAGTGATGTAGAGTCACTTATAAACTAATGCACGTCAGTTGTACCGTTTAATGTGGACTCTGTGGGTTGTACTGTTTAATGTGGGTTCTGTCTCTGTGGGTTGTACTGTTTAATGTGGGTTCTATAGGTTGTACCGTTTAGTGTTGGTTCTGTCTCTGTGGGTTGTACCATTTAAGGTGGGTTCTACGGGTTGTACCGTTTAATGTGGGTTGTATGGGTTGTACTGTTTAATGTGGGTTCTACGGGTTTCACTGTTTAATGTGGGTTTTATGGGTTGTACTGTTTAATGTGGGTTCTACGGGTTGTACTGTTTAATGTGGGTTCTATGGGTTGTACTGTTTAATGTGGGTTCTATGGGTTGTACTGTTTAATGTGGGTTTTATGGGTTGTACTGTTTAATGTGGGTTCTATGGGTTGTACTGTTTAATGTCGGTTCTATGGGTTGTACTGTTTAATGTGGGTTCTATGGGTTGTACTGTTTAATGTGGGTTCTATGGGTTGCACTGTTTAATGTCGGTTCTGTTGCTGTACCGTTTAGTGTGGGTTCTAAGTTGTTGTACCGTTTAGTGTGGGCTCTGTGAGTTGTTGTACCGTTTAGTGTGGGCTCTGTGAGTTGTTGTACCGTTTAGTGTGGGCTCTGTGAGTTGTTGTACCGTTTAGTGTGGGTTCTGTGAGTTGTGAGGTGCGTTCTGTGGGCGGTACCGTGAGTTGTTGTACCGTTTAGCGTGGGCTCTGTGAGTTGTTGCAACAGTTAGTATGGGTTCTCTGAGTTGTTGTACCGTTTAGTGTGGGTTCTGAGGGTTGTGCCGTGCGTTCTGTGGGCGGTACTGTGAGTTGTTGTACCGTTTAGTGTGGGCTCTGTGAGTTGTTGTACCGTTTACTGTGCGTTCTGTGAGTTGTTGTACCGTTTAGTGTGCGTTCTGAGGGTTGTGACGTGCGTTCTGTGGGCGGTACCGTGAGTTGTTGTACTGTTTAGTGTGCGTTCTGTGGGCGGTACCGTGAGTTGTTGTAGAGCAGCTCCTTGCCCTTGGTCCAGGTGAACCGCGGTCGGGGGGCCGCGCGGGGCCGACACTCGATCACCACCCGGCCGTTCCGAGCTCCCAGAAGCTGCTTCTTCACCGGGTTCAGCTCGAAGGTCGGAGCGCAGGCTGACGGAGGAAGGAAGAGAAGGGGAGGACAAAAAATAACGCTCATTTATTAAGTGTAAATAGCTCTTTTCACCACAACCACTGCATTTAAGATAGTGAGAATTTTTTGAGGACCTTTTCATGCTTTCTTGAGTTATTGATAACGTAGAATCTAGGCTATATAAGGTACAGAATATCCTCAACAATTTAAATATGAATCTCTTTTATTCCAATCTTATTACCATTATGTATTTATTTTGTTCTGACACCAAAATCTACAATCTTGGATAAATAAAGTACGATCGATCTTACCTTATCATATCATGATTTAAAACACACACACAATACCAAAATAACCAATAACTAATAACTAATATTAAAGAAGCCATTCAGAGCGCACTGTGATGAGCCGACTCACCAATCACGCGTAGCTCTGCGTTGGCGTACTTGATGCCGTAGTAGTTTTCTGCGAGACACTGGTACATCCCTGAGTCATCAAACGTTATGCTGGAAAACTTTAGCTCTCCTTTCCCGAACTAGGAAATACAGAAGAAACAAAATAATCTCTCATTGTAGCAATATCATCTCGACATACATATAATATTTATAAATATATAAATACATTTCACGAAATTTATAATTATAAAATATAGAAATCAAATACCTACTTTGGATTTAATCACAATAGCAGTGGATTGTGTGTTGAACTGTTTTTTGTCAGTCGAGTATTGACTATATAAAAAATATGCTAAACAATATGTAATTATTTACCGAGATATACAGGCTTTAATATTCGTATATTTAATCAATCTGAAATGCATGGCTGAGTAAATAAATGAGTAATTGAGGTATTACTTAGTAATTTAGGAAGCAGGTACATCACGTCAAAAACTAGTGTCGACCACTAGATGGCGCCATGGCTCACTATTCACAACAAATAAAGGAGGCGCGCAGCTTTCCCACCATGTAACCATCTTTGTACCAGCGGATGAAGGGGAAGGGCTTCCCAGACGCCACGCAGCGCATGGTATGCTCCGAGCCCAGGTCCACCTGCGTGTTGTTGATGGTCTCCGCCCACTCTGGAGCAGCTGGTCATCAAAACAAACACACAAACAAACAAAAAAACATTTTACTTTTTGTAATGGGTGTGGATGTATAATACAGTATCAATCAAATCAGCCGTATGTACCCTACATTCAGACCAACAAACAGAGCCACACACACATGCATCTGCCACGGACACACACACACACACACACACACACACACACATGCATCAACCAACGGACACACACACACACACACACACACAATTGGATCTACCCACAGACAAACCCATTAATTGACCCAAACACATACACACAAACATTAACTGACCTCCCCCTCCCACACACACACACACACACACACACACACACACACACACATACACACACACAAATTATTTGACCCACACACACACACACATCATTTGACCCACAGACACACACACACATACATTGACGCCCCCCCCCCACACACACACACACACACACAAACTTCAGTGACCCCCAATGACGTCCTTCCCGACGGGGTCTAGCAACAGGAGGGCGGCGGCAGGACCTACACTCCACGTAGACCCAGGCTTTGTGCACGTCCTTGCCCTTGGTGTTGATGGCCTCGCAGTCGTAGGCGCCGGCGTCCTCGTACTGGATGTTGTACAGGTGCAGCCTCGCCCCCGACGCGCTGATCTCGTGGTTGGCCGGCAGGTCGGTGCTGTCGTACTTCCTCCACACGATCTCAGGGACGGGGCTGACAGGCGCGCACACACACACACACACACACACACACACACACACACACACACACACACACACACACACACACACACACACACACACACATTGTATGTTTATGTCTCCAATTCGGTTCCTGACTACTGGTACTTAAATTACAAAATACGATCTAACGTTTGTGTGTGTGTGTGTGTGTGTGTGTGTGTGTGTGTGTGTGTGTGTGTGTGTGTGTGTGCGTGTGTGTGTGTGTGTGTGTGTGTGTGTGTGTATGTGTGTGTGTGTGTGTGTGTGTGTGTGTGTGAGAGAAAGATTTGATGCCTGCCTTTGCATCGGCTTACGGTAGCCTATGGAGATACCTGCAATATCTTTCGTACTGATGCACTCCTATCGATGGTCGTGACTTACTTGCCGAGGGCGAAGCACTCAAGGGTGATGTTGGAGGCCAGCATGGCAGTGGTGTCTGGGAACATCACAGCGATGTCTGCTGGGTACCTCCTCTCCTCCCCTGGAGGGGACACAGAGAGGGAAGAGAGGGAAGGGAGTCAGGGGGAGGGAACGAAGGAGGGAGGGAGGGAAGAAAGAAAAGAGGGAGAAAAGGAGGAAGGGATGGTGGGAGGGAGGGAGAAATAGTGGGATTGAGCGATGGATAGATGAAATGATGGATGGAGAAAGTTAGGGAGGGAGGTAGGGAGGGAGAAAGGAGGTTGAGAGGACAGAAGTGGGAGGGGGAAGGGAATGAGGGAGGGAGGGAAAGAAGGAGGGAGGGAGGACAGAAGAGAGGGGGGGAAGGAGGTTTGCAGAGGAAGGAAGAATCGGAGGAAGGAAAGAAGGAACAAACAAGGGAGAAAAAATAATAAACACACAATATGTCAGCGGGCTAGGTCTTGTAAGACCGAAGATACAGATCAATAGAGACCGATAGATCTATAGAGATCGATGGAGACCGATAGATCTTCGGAGGCCGATAGATCTATAGAGATCGATTGAGACGGATAGAGACAGATAGATCGATCGTGACCGATAGAGACAGATAGATCTATAGAGGCCGATAGAGACCGATAGATCGATAGAGACAGATAGATCTATAGAGATTGATAGAGACCGATAGAGGCAGGTCGATCAATAGAGACCAATAGAGGGATCTATCCATCGACCCGGCGGTGGCGGTTGGGCTTCAGCGCGCCTCACCTTCGTCGGACGGCGTGGGGATGAGGGGGATGAACTTGGAGAAGACGCTCTTGCCGATGACGGGGCTGGAGACGAAGCAGGAGTAGTTCCCGGCGTCCTGCGCCTCCACCCGGGAGATGTACAGGTTCCCGGTGCGCTGGGACACGAAGCGTCGGCGGTCCGTCTGCAGGAAGACCGGGAACTCGTTGAAGATCCAGCGGTACGTGACCTCGGCTGGGGGGGGGGGGGGGGGGGGGGGGAGAGTGAAGAAGAAGAGAGGGACAATGTTTGAAATGTTAAAGGGAGAGCCTAATTTGTAAGTTGCTGTTTGTCTGTCTTTAATTGACACACACACGCACACACAGACAGACAGCAAGACACACACACACACACACACACACACAGACCCTAACACACGTCATAACCCTTTTTCGTTGAGACTGGGAGTCCGAACTTAGTTATGGGACAGATGTGTTGAGTCCTCATATCGATATGGTTGCTACGTCATACCTGGCCACGACTTAGGGGGGACACACAGGAGGACGGCCCCCTGACCCTCCTTGGCAATGACAGGTTCTCTGTCCTCCTGTGGGAACTCATCCATGACTAGAGCGAGAGATGAGGAGAAACAAACAGATCATGAAGAGACAATGGGACATTTTGAAAAAATCACTCATCTGCTAATGCACTTTGCAGTAGAGTAGCAGCAGTAACATCATTAGCCACAGGGCTACAGAAGTAGGCATTAGTTTGCCTTGACCTGCTAAAGTTAGCAATAAAAGCTATAGTTAGCAATGCTAGCTTAAGTAAGCAATGCTAAAGTTAGCAAAGTAATCCCTAGCTATAGTCAGCAATGAAAAGCAAATGTAAAAAGAATGCAACAATTAGCAATGCAGCCCCAAGGAAAAGTTATCAATGCAGTGCCTGGCAGAAATAAGACATTTTGGCTTAAGTTAGCAATGCAGCCCACTTACTACAGTTAGCAATGTAAAACTATTAGCTACAGTTAGCATTGCAGCACCTAGCTAAAGTTAGCAATGTTGGCTAAAGAGTTAGCAGCACTCACATCCGAACTTGACCTTGGCCTCCTTGCTGATGACCGTGCCGTAGATGTTCTTGGCCACGCAGATGTAGTTGCCGGCGTGCTTCTTCTGCCGGGGGTTGGTGATGACCAGGTTGCCCCCCACCAAGCTGTAGTGCTCGTCCGGCTGCTCCATCAGCTTAATCTCCCAGTTGTCACGCCTCCACCTGGTCGAGGGGGAATATAGCAACGGATCAGACAGAGGTAATTCCGATTTAAATCGTGGAAGCATTTTCGTAAACGTAAAAAATAGCTTTTAATAAACGGTTTCCAAAGTCGATGCGTTTGAAGGTTGGCGGAGCGTCAAAATGGCGCGTACTTTAACGAGGGACTGCATGGCTAACTTTAGCGTTGCTTACTTAAGATAGCAATGCTAACCATAGCTATTATTGCTAACTCTAGCAGGCCGG
>NC_044066.1:20053122-20098122 GCF_902167405.1 Gadus morhua | reverse complement strand
CATCCACTGCGCCCTTGAAGCGCTGCACGGCTCACCTTCTCCCATCCTCCTCTCACTTTCTAAACACATACAATCCCACCAGCCAAGTAGACCAGAACTATTGTGCAATCTGAGCAAACGTGGGCTGAGATAGACCCACCGTTTGTCCCCAGCCCTGTCCGTAAGTAGCCCACCAGAATCGATGAGATTTTTGAAAAACTATCTGCGCATGCAGACTGACATCACCCCCCAAATTTAGCGAACTGCGAAGTGGAGCGGTGGTTTTGCCCCGGCCTGCTCTGCATTGCGGTACTCCTCCGTCGGCCCATTCCCCTCCAACACGCACAGCGTTAACACACACATCCCGATTAAACAAAACCCAACTCTGGATGAACGCGGAAGACATGCAGACACATCACGACTTGCCTTCCTTACCTTGCAGACCGAATAAACGACGATATTAAGACGTTCTCCGCATAGCACATACACCTGTCCCCAAAACACACATCTCCCCCATGGATCCTACCCGGTGTAGGTACGTCCCATGGCTTGAAACTTTTCTATTGGATGAGAGCGGATGAGAGACAGGGATGGGCGGGGTTTGCGTGCGTGGATGCCATTGGACGAGGAGAGGAAGAAGGATGAGAGCGAGAGAGATGCTGATGCTGCCATCATGTTTCGTATGCATGATGGACAAACTGAAATCGCCCCAGTGGTAGTGGCTGGACAACGGCAGCAGGTTTAATCTTTATCAGGATGGCATGTCGTTTTTCCATTTAAGTATTTTTTTCAAAACTGTGTTCATTGTTGGCAGAGTGTGTTTCAAAGCCAGGAGCTCGCCATGTCATGCATTTGAAAAAGACTAACTTTAATATTATAATGAAATATAGATACTGAAGACTTTGAAAATGACCACACACACACACACACACACACACACACACACACACACACACACACACACACACACACACACACACACACACACACACACACACACACACACACACACACACACACGCACACAGGTTAATCTTTGGATAGGCTTGTGTGGGGTAAAAAGGTCATCTGTTTATTTTTTAATCAATTCTTTCACTGTAATGTTCATGTTTTTCTGCACTTGGTGGCATTGTATGTTTGATCGTATATATGTTTAAACCAAAACAATGAAGAGTCTATAAACCCACATCGTGAAACCAACATTTATTCCTTTATTTTTAACTTAATTTATAATACAAAATAATTGCAATATATTGTTCAGTAAACCATTTTGGACAGCCTTTCATGCCTCATGTAATTTCAACATTGACCAGAATGTTATACTATATCATATATTATTAGTCTTCACCGGTGACTAAAATATTTTGGGTACTGGGGCTAATCCACCCTCAAGTTTGTCTGTTCATATTTCCGTGCATGTGACGCCAAACCCAACCATCTATACGATCTATATTGAACTACCTACCTATGTATTTGACCGTTTTTGCATTGATTCGTTTTTATATTTAATTTCATTTAATTGAAGTCTCACTCTTAAAGAAATGAATTGTGCCCAACACATATGTATCTAGAAGTCTAAATGACAATTTGCACTTGTTGTTGGTTATTCATTTATTCAGCCTTTAAATTGGAACAGTGAATACTCTCATTGAGCTATAGTATTGATGGTTGAACGTGTTTCAAAAAGATACATCATATTTAAGAATGCCCATACAGAAAGGGTGCATGAACTGTCAGAGAGAAATGGCACAACACAGGTGTCACATTCTCAAGTAAAATCTCAAGTCTACATTTTGTTAACCCAAAAAACCAAAACAAATCTGAGCTAGCAAAGATTCCTGACAGGTTCATCGAAAAACAGAGAAACGAAAGGAAAATAAAGTTCAGAGAAATCACAGCAAATCAAATGTTGAAAACAATCTGTGTCATGTCACGCAAATGTCATCACTTCCTTTTTCCTTCCTCTCGAAAGAAAAATTATCTGCATATCTTTTTTCGAAGTCAAAGCTGTACATTCTCACCTCTGACCTCTCCACTCTCAGTGACTCTTAGGTCAAACTTATCTACCCTCAATTCAAGCCATTATTTACAACCAATTATCTACGCACACAATCAGACAGACGCACACACACACACACACACACACACACACACACACACACAGACACACACACACATACAAAGCTGACACGCTGCAATTTAAAAACTTGATGCAAGTTATGAAAACCGAAAAAATCATGGAAAATGTGAAACTCCTCTCTAAATCAATTGTCGTTTTGTGACAGATAAGATGGCGGAATATCTGAGTTTTTTGGCCTGACTGCTTGACATCCCCGTTGTATTAGACGTGGTTTTATCCATTGGAAATAGAGCAAAACAAAATACGAAAAAAAAATACTTAACGCACGCTTTGACACCTTTAGCATGCATGTGCTACAATTACACACATACACACACACACATACACACATATACACTCAACCATGCACACGTTCAGTCAGTCTCTCGCTCGCACACTTTTTATTCATTTATATATAAAACTCACTGAGTGCTTAGTGTGTACAGTTTCAGTTATGCTTTGAGTCGACGACAGCAAAACAAGTGACAACACACACAGATATACAGGGTTAAATGCATGAACCTATAGTCACCGGGGCACATCACCAAGCCACATTCTCATTCGTATAAATAGATTAAAAACAACTTTGTTTCCACATTCAGTTAGCATTCCATCGTTAATACACAAGCCCTCTGCTCTCTTCAGCTCTTAAGTGCTTCCCACTAAAGCTCCAATCTGATTGGCTGCTGTACCAGTCTGTCTGTTTGAGTTCCTGTTCCGTTTGGCAGTTACCTGGTGAAGAGAGGGTGGCAGTATTTCAGTCCAGATGGAGAAGGAGTATGGGATATACTTTGAAGACACAAACCTTAGCCCCGAGTTAATGTTTTTTTTATAAATCATGTTTCACCAACACGCTTTCTTTCATTTCTTTTAATCACAATCAGAGATGTTTCCGATAATGATGTGTACCTAGAGTAGCTTTGCTGTGAGAATATTATTACTGGGTACCTACTCAGTATTGGGTCTTAATTTATGCAACCACCACCATTGCAAAGCTTTGACATAATCATAATCTCCTACTTATTGACATTAGTAAGAACGCTGTAATTTAAAAACTGAAAACTGTTGAAAGGCTATGCAAGGTCCATAAACTAATGTGGTGTCCCTCATACATCATTTAAAGACGTCCATTAATGTCCATGAAGTTCATTTGAATAAGCATTAGCTCATATGTTCTGTAAATTCGTTTTGAACTCTCCCTGAAATCCTGCAAGGGATCAACAAAGGGTTTACGAACAATTGATATAGCCTTTCTGGTTTACTTTACAGCGGATGAGGCCGATATTGTTTGGATGCGTGGCTCTGTGATATGTAACTGCGATGATGATGTCCAGGTTGCCTTGTGTATGAGGAGTTCAACGCTTAATGGATTGATCTCGATGTTCTCTATTTACGAAGGCACTAGAAAACCTTGCCTAGAGGTTCTGTAGAACAGACCCGCCTGAATTTCAGGAAGCTATACTGTATGCACCTGACGCGTACCCTGTTTGCTGCTTCTCGCTCACGCCGCGAACCCAACCTGTTTTGGGTGTCGTCGACTAACGTCACCCTTTAGTTTCCATCCGGCGTCACACACAGAACACACAGTTGGCGACCATTTGTTAGCCAACTGTGTGTTGGCTAACAAGTGGCGGCCATTTGTTAGCCGTTAAAATGTTTGCTGCTATTCACACAATTATTTAAAGGAGAAAGAATCGCAAATTGGCAATGATTCGGGCTCTAGATGTAGGCTAGCCAAACAGAAAGCGACGAGAAGTAGATATCTGGTTGAAAGAAAGACATTGCGAGAAAAAGGTGGGATCCAAAAAAAGGATATGTTTGACGAAGCCTAGCTTAAAACTTGTGTCGTTTGGCTGCTTCGAGTGACAACAGAGAACAGGGTTGGGGGTTAAACTGTTACACCCAGGGGTGAAGTTGTGTTAAAATGCATATTCCTGATCTCCATTAGTCCATATACACACCTCTTCTACTACATTTAAAGAAATGTGTGTACAAAAAAACGTCTCAACGTTGAAAGACGCGCGATGCTAATTCCTCTTTTGAGTTACCTTTTTGAGAAATGTTTACAAAGATGCTACTGCCAATTCTTTGCCTTTACAGTACCTTGTATAATACTTTTGACCATTCAAAGAAAGAAAATAACTACGAGAAAGGCAATAAAGAGTTGCTGGTAGACGTGCACTTAGTCGTACAGTCTTAGGATGCCATAAAATCTCTCAACAATTGACACAAGTTTCAGTTTTTTCTCTTTGCGAACAAATGTGTAGTACAAAGGTGACGATGAAAAAGTCCATGCAGTGGGCCATGAGGGGGTGGTGGACTATGATTGAACTGGCTGGAGGGTCACATAATTCACTTAATTCTGGGATATTGAGATACATCATGTTTTATATATATATATATATATATTCATGATTTTTTTTCCAAATGCAGTCAAACTGCACAGACACCCACACAGCAATACATTAACGTAATTCCGACTACTCGTGCTCGGCTTGTCTGATTGGTCGATCGGTGGGGACGCCCTCTGCTACATTCCAACTGCTTTTTTTTTTCCCATATTGCTTTCCGCCTTTTTCATCTCTCGGTCCTCTGAGGCTCGGTCTTTGCGAGGCAAGAGTTTGTACCAAACAGCCACTCCTCTCCATCTCTACTTTGACCGCTCATGTGAAGGGGTGGGGGGTCTGAGTCACGCATTGTGGAGGAGGAGTGTGGGTGGGGGGGGGGGGGGGGTTGCCAGGGGTGATGGGAAGAGCGAGAGAGCAGGGGGTGGTGGGGGGAGGGGGGTAGGTTGGATTGAATAGCATAGCGACGGGTAGCCGAGTCCACGGTCGCAAATCGGTTGCGGTAGCTCCTCGCCGCCTCCTGGAAGCAACCGGCGTAGGGGAGCGAAAACGGCGGGCGGGGTGGGAGCCCGGGGGTGGGGGAGGTGGTGGTGGGGGTGGTGGTGGGGGTGGAGGTGGAGGTGCACTGGGGGAGGACTTGAGCGGGGGGTGAGTTCACACCACAGCGACTGCCACGAGCTGAAACTGGTCATCACACGAAAAGGAAACTATAGAACCCGCCCGGTTTCGACGACGATGGCGACGCCAACCATTCTCGCCGCAAAACAAGTCGCGGGCCGACGGCGGAGAAAGTCAACCCTCCGATGGCGAAGCTCCAGGCACCCCCCCCCCCCCCCCCCCCCCCTTGCTAACCAGCACCCCCTCCTTCCAACAGCCCCCCCCCCCTCCCCCCTCACGTTTTCCCGCCTTTTTCCCTCCCCGGGCTAGATGAAGGAGTTCATGGCGTTGACGGGCGACGGCGCCTCTGAGCTCTCGTTGCCCTCGTGCGTGTCCTTCTCCTTCTTGCCGCTGTACTGGCCGATGAAGGAGCCGTCCTCGTTGAACTGCCCGTCGCCGCCCTCGCCGTAGTCCACCAGGCTGTCGTCGCTCTCGTCGCGCCGCACCGTCCCGTTGGACGCCGTGCGGCTGCCCTTCAGCGGCTTGTTGTCCTCCGTGTCGCTAACGGCAACGGCGGGGGGGGGGGGAGAGAGTGGAAAGTTAGGAAGGCGTTTTTGGGGGATGGTTTTTGGAGAGAGGGTGTTAGACAGTGGTCAGTAACCTGGGTGTGTGTGTTGGGGGGGGGGGTCACGTGATCTGCACTCTATCCAGCTCTTTATACATTCTTTATAAGCTGTGTTTTTTACTTGTTTGTTTTCTTGAGCTACTTCAATGTGAATGTTTGTTTGCTTTTTATTATTTTTTTATTGTTTGTAAGTCGCTTTGTATAAAAGGGACTTCTAATGACTAAAAGGTTGCTCATGCATGCATACTTTTATACATGTACAATAACACCTGATGTACAATTTTACATTGTCTGCAGTTGTTTTTTATATTGTATAATGTACATTTTTCCATTGTACATTATACAATTTTACATTGTACATTAGGTCTTTAGGTCAATTAGCAGAAGCTTTTATCCAATGTGACTTAGTGTTTTCTGTTCCACTGGGATTTAACCCCAAAGCCTTCGGGCTGTGAGTTAAACACCCTAGACTGCCGTGCCCCTATACCTCATAAATACATCACGCATCCATTTCTACACTGTAATGTATCCGCATTCATATTCTGGGTTTGCTCTGTGTTCCTGTGTTAATCCAGGGTGCGTGACCACTGCTAATGATGTTGAACGCTTCTAAAACATGCTGGGCATACTCATTCATACCTACAATATAAATGCATCTCCTACGGTCAGTCAGTCAAAATGCATCGAATCTACAGTTAAAACTGAAAGTTATCCGAAGTACAACTACGAAGATCGAGCAAGCCAGAGTGTTAATCTAATGTTGTTGTTAAGGTGTTGCGTTCTAAAGGAAAAGCTGAAGTGTCCTATTTACAGTAATGCATCACTAATGCACTTAAAGAGGCAGATATTCAGGAGATACAGATCCACACCGGCCTCGAGCCGGGAGGAGACTGTATTGAGTTGTGACGTACTGCATGCTAGTTTGGCACATCCAATCCTTACCTTTCTATTGACCTATGTCGACCGAAAATAAAAAAACAACAAACAGACAAAAAAACACAAAACAGAACAGAACATAAAAAAACATGATGGACAGGAAGACACATAAAAAGCCATTGTGGACGCACATAGCTTGTGACTATGTCTATTTAAGTGTGCGTCAGCCTTACAATAGACATCAGTAGCACGCTGAACACACACAAACACCGAAAAACAAGAACGCACACTTTGACGGCAATACACACAGAAAAAAGAAATTGACAAGAAAAAAGCATTTTGCATGCAATAGACAACACTGTACAAGGTTTCAATGGTAGAGGAAAGTAGCCTGGTTCACAGATGACCCGTGTTTAAATACAATTACAAAAATAAAGAGACGTTGCCCGGTTAATAGCGCCTGGTAATGACGGGTTCGTAGTTTGTTATATGCAGGGTAATTCACTATCAGATTGGGTTTGGGATTAACACAGCCTTCTGTTCAAAACTATAAAAAAATAACATATTTTTATTCACATCAGTAAACTGTTTAAGACCAAGATCTTGATTTGTTTTTCTCTGCTCTGCTTTGAGAGCACAATGATCCATCAACTTCCCTAGCCTCATCTCTGTCGTTTTCACAGAACAGCCGGGTGGCCTGACGTAATCATCTCCATTCTGGTAAACATTGTGATAAATGTTTACTCCTACAGTATGCTCGGTCCTTCCCCACCCTCACCTGTACTCTCCAAACGTGCCATCGTCCTCCTTCATGGGCTGGATCTCGGGGTCTTGGTGAGCCTCCTCTTTCTCTTTCACTGGGGATCACGATACGAAATCAAACTTTATTCACACACATCACTGTATCACGCAAACAAGACAGGACGAGACGAGGGAACTGTGTTCATAGAGGACTCTTAAAACACAAGCGTTTCAGACAATGGTACATAGGAAGATACCTAAAAAATGTGAATGAGGTAGGATTCAAGAGCTTTAATTTGATTTTAATTTGTTAGAATTACAATCAAATTAATTCTTTCTTTATTCACCTTTTTCTCACTCTTTATCTTCTCTAAATGCTCTCTCAGTCTCTCTCTCTCTCTCTCTCTCTCTCTCTCTCTCTCTCTCTCTCTCCCTCTCCCTCTCCCTCTCTCTCTCTCTCTCTCTCTCTCTCTCTCTCTCTCTCTCTCTCTCTCTCTCTCTCTCTCTATCTCTCCCTCCCTCCCTCTCTCTCTCTCTCTCTCTCTCTCTCTCTCTCTCTCTCTCCCTCCCTCTCTCTCTCTCTCTCTCTCTCTCTCTCTCTCTCTCTCTCTCTCTCTCTCTCTCTCTCTCTCTCTCTCTCTCTCTCTCTCTCTCCCCCTCTCTCACCTGGGTATTTCCCTCCCTTGTTCCTCTTGATGAAGCAGACGATGAGGAGGACGAGGATGAGCAGGGCGATGGCGCACATCAGCCCGATGAACCAGCCCTGCGTGGCAATGTCCACCTGCCGGTTGGCCACAGCTGGGGAGAGAGACATAGAGAGCAAGAGAGAGCGAGGGGGAGAGAGAGAGAGAGAGAGAGAGAGAGAGAGAGAGAGAGAGAGAGAGAGAGAGAGAGAGAGAGACAGAGAGAGAGAGAGAGAGAGAGAGAGAGAGAGAGAGAGAGAGAGAGAGAGAGAGAGAGAGAGAGAGAGATGGAGAGAGAGAGAGAGAGAGAGAGAGAGAGAGAGAGAGAGAGAGAGAGAGAGAGAGGAAAGAACGAAAGAGAAGGGAGAGAGAAAAAGGTGCAAATAGAGAGAGAAAGACGAGCGAGAGAGACAGATAGACCACAAACCAGAATTAGGGACATTGCGAAATAGAAAGACAAAACACAGAGAGAGCGAGAGAGAGAGAGAGAGAGAGAGAGAGAGAGAGAGAGAGAGAGAGAGAGAGAGAGAGAGAGAGAGAGAGAGAGAGACAGAGAGAGAGAGAGAGAGAGAGAGAGAGAGAATATACAATGTTATGCAATGTCTACTTGACAACTGTTGACGGAAAATGGTTAAAAAGTTAATGTCTATAATCTGTAAGAGATGAGGGTTAAAGGGAAGAAATATATAAACCATGAACATGAGTTTTGAGTAACACAAAATAAATATGCATGGATTCCCTCAATATGTTACAGGACGAATACAAATTAATTAATACACAAAAGCAAATGAGTATGAATGGGATTTCCGCACCACATCCATCCATTTGCATTCACACAAGTACTAACTCACACGAGGCAACAATGAAAAAGCTACAAACCAAAGCAGCAAAAATTGAATATCTCTGTAAACTCATTCATACTTTGAGTATTGGATGAGAAAAAATCCACACGTGGAGAACGCAGATGGCGCAACGAAAACAATGAAACTGAAACCAAAACCAAAAACCTGAACAAAACCCATTCAACGACCACAAAAAGCGGATGAAGAAGCAGCGACGATGACAACTACCGGCGGGGTGTGGTGGAGCTGAATCTAACAGGGGTGGAGGCATGCAGCCTCACCTGGTACCGAGACTAGCTCCTCCTCCGTGCTGTGGACCATGGAGTCCGTCACCGGGTCCCTAGCTACCACACGCACCTTATAGGACGCCCCCGGCTTCAAGCCCTTTATCGTGAACGAATGGGCGGAGCTATTGACCGCCTCCCTTTTCCACTCCTCTTTACCTGGGGAGTGGGCGTGGCCAGAAGAAGACGAATGGCAGGTCAGGTTGGAGTGATAAAGGTAATTATGGGAATTATTTTTGCTGTATTGAGTGGTTTGTGACACATAAAGGCAAACGTTTTTACGTTTTAATCGCTTACAGAATCGGTTTTATTATTAAAGGTTGCATCAGCGATTCTAGGCCTAAACAATAACGATCACATTCATCTGATCTTTCCTCACGATCTGCTAGCTGCCTGTCCAATAAGCAGGCCATCAAAAAAACGCATCTCTGCAGGCAGCCTGTGCTCCGAGATCGTATACAAAAAAACTAATGGCGCTACCAACCGCTTAAAACCAAAATAAATTGTATTCCAACCAATCACCGACAAGGGTTGGGTGTTGTGCGGTTTTGCGCTGCGTTCATGATCGTTTTTACTGGATGCACGAAACACGGAAAGGAGGGGCGAGCTGGCTCTGTTTGTGGGATCTCGCTTCAAATTACAACAGAAGTGACCTCACCCAACGTCGCTGATACAACCTTTAAGCAGTGTTTACGCATCATGGAAACTAGACACCGGACCAAAAATAAACGATTTTGGAACTGAGGAAATATATGCGTATATTCCAGGACGGGGGCGCGTCTTACTGTGTTCCACAGTGTACTCCACAAATATATTCCTAGGTTGTCCAAAGTACTCCCAATTGAGCATGGCGCCGTCCTCGGACGCCGTGGCGTTGAGCGGGCCGAACACAGGCCCCGGTGGACGCGCTAAGCACACAGGACACAAAACACCAACCGCTTTATCCCCAGTGTACAGTGTGTACTGTATGGATTACACCAAACAATTACTGCATGCTGATGGATGAACATCAGATCTGTTGGATTTATGGTTCACGTTTGGGAGTTTGGCTGCCCCAATGTTTTTATAATGTTAATACATTTCATTTAATGAAAATGCAGGTTGATACAGATCTTTTTCAAGAGACAGCTATGCACTTATTAAAAAAGTAGGAAGCAGTGGGCAGAATATCGAAATATCGATTAACAGTGGCTGATCAATGAATACAAATAAACAAACTGCCAAAAATGTAATAAAATTTTATCTTCATAAATCTGGTTTGCGATGTGATGTATGATGTGACTTACAGACATCTCTACGACCCTTTCATTTGGGTAGAAACCAGGACATTATTTCAGTTAGTTACAAGTGCTAACCCACTATCATAAGTTGGGCCACTTTTTTTCAGGAGTAATTGTCTTCTTCTTTTGTCTTTTTCTGATTCATTAGAACATTTGTGTCAGAAAAATTTGACAGTTTCAACCATTTTAAACACATTTTGACAATACAGTGAAGCAGATCTTCTAAATCATCCTTGCACCTTGATTCAAATGAATCATTGATTATTTACTAGAAAATTCAATGCTGTATCAAATGACGATAGACACAAATACTATAAGAATATAAAAAGGTTATTGTGGCATTAAATGGGGTTGTGGTACAGGGGTAAAGGTCATAGGTCAAATATGGATGGGGGGGGTGAGGAGTCCGATGGGAGGGTGAGAGGTCTGAAGGTGGGGTGAGGGGTGTGATGGTGGGGTGAGGGGTGCTATGGTGGGGTGAGGGTTTTGATGGTGGGGTGAGGAGTATGATGGTGGGGTGAGGGTTATGATGGGGGGGGGTGAGGGGTGTGATGAGAGGTCCAGATTGGGAGGTCCAGGTTGGAGGGGTGTGGGGGTAAGGGGGTGAGGGGGGTGAGGGGGTGAGGGTAGGGAGACAGGGGGAGTGCTTGTACCCTTGAGGACGGGGGGGCGTGTTGTCGGGGTGAAGGGGGAGGGGGTCGGCAGTGGGGGCTCGGTGGGGCCTGGAAGGAACACGGAGAAGAGGGAGACAACAGGGGGGCCACACCGTTACCACGGCAACGGACCCGGTGAACAACAACACGTCGACAGCGTACTGCACCAGCCACCCTTTGAACTGCAGTAGCACTTTTAGGATTTTTTCGAGTCAAAGCCGCTAGCTTGCATGCTAACGTAGCATGCTAACGTAGCATGCTAACGTAGCAAAATGCATGACATAGCCCGATGTCCATGTGGTCCGTTTAGACCCACTTAAACGACAATACGGTCTGTGGTTAAAAACCATTGTAGCCTTCTCTCCTGGCCTCTCTAAAACATCTTCTAAAAGATCCCATGGCATGAAAATTTCACATACTGAGGTTTTCTAACATTAATATGAGTTCCCCTAGCCTACCTATATGCTCCCCCAGTAGCTAGAAATCTTGTTAGGTGTAAAAGGAGCACTAGGCATTCTGCTCCGTCTTTGGAAAAACGAAGCTCAAGACGCGCCGTTTTGGAATTCTCCCCGTATGTCGTGATAAGGGGAGATGCCACCTCCCCTTTCTCTGCCATGCCAGCCCAGAGAATTTGGCCCGCCAATGAGATACGACCGTGCGAGCGCCGTGTGTGTGTGTGTGTGTGCATGCGTGCGTGCGTGCGTGCGTGCGTGCGTGCGTGCGTGCGTGCGTGCGTGTGTGTGCGTGTGTATTTACACAACGACACTCGTTGTGGGGGTTATCTCAGCCATGGTTGAGAAGGAATTGGGGGAAAGGAACTTTGGCTTTGACTCCCTGAAGTACATGAACCACGTCATGGAGGAGAAAGGGATTGTTGCCCGCAAATGTCTCCCGGTTGAGCCCCGCTTCCCGCTGCCGAGGGACCACCGCCTAAGCGCTGCCCGCTGCCGAGGCGGTTGTCCCTCGGCAGCGAGGCTCCGGCGGGAGACAAACTCGGGCAACAATCCCTTTCTCCTCCATGTCGTGGTTCAGTTGACTTACGATTGATGTCGACGTGGAAGAACCCGACGCAGTCGTTTGAGATTCATAATATCGTCTGGAGGCTCAAACAGCTTTTGGCCGTGATTATATATATTATATGATATAGATATCTATGTATAATATGATGAATATCATCTAGAGTATTTACAGAACACGGCCGAAGGCTGTGTGCGCCTCGCCATTGCGATACATCCACTGTAAACAGGGCGCATGGTACCGTGGCCGCAAGCTGCTCAGGGCAACACCCCCACCCTCCTCCTTGACCCGCCTCGCTCCTCCTCATTTGCATTAAAGCTACAGACACCGAAACGGCGCGTTTGGGGAAAGCTCAATGTGCAACTGGCTCGTAGTGGCTGTAATTCTGCACAACAGCTGAATTTCGGGAACGTCTTCAAATGCTGGGTTTGGGGCCCACTAATATCTAGATTAAAGCTTCCATAAAGTAGCATGCCATGGGACCTTTAGCAATATAATTTGTCAGCGTTAGTTTGTTGTACCCTTTATGTTGGAGAGCGTTTAGCGTGCGCCGCCTGCCACGAATGACAATTATGGCAAAATACTTTGGTCTTTGCGATAAGAGTGTTTCCATGGCGATTCACTGCTATGCTTTGTGGATTCCAAAAGATGGAAATTATAAATTGCAATTGTTGACATTCGTGGCAGGCGCGCATGCTAAACTATCCTCTGTTCCTTTGATTCTCTTTGGAGTAATTTTCCAATTTACATTGTAAACAGATGCTTTAGTGAAGCCAGGAGAGACATTCTGTGATTTGATCACCCAGGCGTTGTCCTTGAGATAGAGTTGCATGCCCCGTTTCCTGTAGAGCCACCTATATCATCACATTTTCAAAAATACACATAAATTACATTGTTTATTGTGAACCTGAAGCTAAAGCAGGCGCAAGCATCAAAGCATTCAGTCTTTCTGTATCTTCGATTCATTTTAAGGAGGAAAACCAAAAATAGATCAGGCACGGTTTGAACTGGATTCATGCCAGGATGAAGCTAGCTATTATCGTACTACATAGGCAAGGACTTATTTATTTATGAGGCTATCGGAGACAATCAGGGCTGCTTGAAAGACGAAGCAGTCGCGATCGGACATGAGGGAGGCATGCAGGCATGCTAGGTTTAGTTATAGCGGTTCTACAGACTTGTTCATCTTTGGAATGGTTAGACCGTGGACATGCATGCTAGCCTAGAGGGACTCCTTGTTTTACCTTGGCCCGGTTCAACAGTGGGCAGCAAGGGAGCTTCAGAAACAAGGGAACAAAGGTAGAGAAACAGTAAGATGTGAAGGCGAAAGGGAGTGAGAAAGAGTTTAGAAAAAAGTCAGTGTGTCTCTGTTCTTATTTCATTTTCCATGGTACACACTTGGACTAGGACTCCTAGTGTAGATGCCATAGTATCCAACAGTATCAAATCTAACAGCATGACGCATATTTCAACAATAAGAGCATATTGTTAAATAAGGAGAAACCACATTATTACACATTTTGCTGCATTGCAATTTGTTTCATCCAGCTATCCAAATAGACAAGTATTGTCCGCTATTCTCAACGGTTATGTGCTGCCTGACAACATATACTTTTGACTCTACTCCACCCAGTCAATCCCCTGATGGGCGGAGTAGTCATGACAACTCCATCTCAGTGAGGCTGATGTGGAAGCTGAGTGTCCGAAAATGTTGTCTCGCCAAAAAGTGAAGATAACCTACAGGCTTGAGACTCAATTCAATCTTATTCTTATTACAGTCTTCATCGTATCACCATTTTTAATGCGCCATTATTAAAAAAATCTTCAAAATCCTTATGTCATCCGTGGCAGTTAAACACACACCATGGTGTGGGTCTCTCCACTCAGTTCAACCTTTGAACCCGTTGATGCAGTTCCTCGGCGTCAAGACGTGTAACCGAACAACTTTTTAAACGTACCCGTGTCCATGACGGTGAAGGCCTCTTTCGTGATGCTGGGCCCAGAGCCCTTGATCGTCGTGGCGTAGAAGTAGAACTTGTAGAGCGTGCTGGACTTGAGGTTGACCAGGGTGACGGAGGTCTGGTTTGCAGCTATGGTCATGAGCTTCGCGGGGCCAAGCTCGCTGGTGCTGTTGACTGAGGAACCGAGACCAACAGGGAGAACATGATTTAACTCCATTTTATGGGCAAACTTATGGATACGATTTGTCAGCGTATTATTTTTAATTGAAATATATTTTTTTGCCATTGTGTTCAGAAGAAAATAAATTATGTTGCTATTTATCAACAATTTTGTGCATTGATAGTTACTCGACTTCTATGCAACAAAAGGCTACTTAGCAGAAGCTATGCTGCCATTTACTGGCCCATAAGGCGCCAGTAAGTAGTACACAATGATCTCATCTTCTTGAACCGCATCAAATATGATATGGCCGCATCAGCCACGCGTCAAGTGATGAGGTTCCTTGAAAGATTGATAATTTATATTTGTGTATGAAAAACTATGTGGGGTAGCTTGCAAGTAAGGTCTCTATTATGATTAAATGCTTTAAATTAAAGTGAGTCTCTAGTCTAAAGTTCTCATGACTAAAATATATCTCGACACTTTGTGTGCTGCCCTCTGGTGGCGAGCAGGGCATTACAGCGGGTGACGTCATGAGGGCCCGCCCACAGACCCACCGGGTTGGTACTTGAGGGTGTAGCCGGTGAGACGGCCGTTGTGGTTGAGTGGCGGGCCCCACTCCAAGGTGAGGGAGTCCACGTTGGGGTTGGAGATCTCAAGGAAGCCAGGCTGCTCTGGCACTGTGAGAAGAACACACAAAATACAAATAAATACGTTGGCCAAGAGTAAAAACATTAGAAAACATTGTTGTTGGTGACATTGTGGTGACATTTTTTAACGTTGTGTTGTTCCATCACAGACACAGACATAGAACACAGACAGACAGACAGACAGACAGACAGACAGACAGACAGACAGACAGACAGACAGACAGACAGACAGACACACACATACACACACACACACACACACACACACAGGCCGACCTCCTTCGGGGGTGCTGAAGCTCCTGCTGGGGCTGGGGGGCCCCTCGCCCTTGCCGTTGAGCACGCTGACGTGGAGGTCGTAGACGCTGTAGGGCCGGAGCCCGGGCAGACGGCCCTCGCTGAGGTCCCCGCCGAACGTCACCGTCTGGGGGGCCGCGCCCTCCGGGGCCTCCGCCTCCGTCTCGTGCACGCCCCGCTCGCGCTTGTAGTACACCTGGAGACGGGGCGGGGGGTTGAGATGCGTCACATGACTGCTTTTCATTTATTTGACTTTATGTCTTTGCTTTTTTGTTTCTCGTATAATAAGTAACCCGCTCATATTCCCTTTGTAACAGTTCAGAAGACGACTAAATGTGCAAAGGTGAATAATAAAAGTAATTAGTGAATAATTAAAATAAGGATTGAATAGACTCAAACTGAAACTAGAAGTGAAAACCCAAAACACAAATGAGTACCTTGTATCCCTGCAGCTTTCCCCGCACCGTGGAAGAGGAGATGGGCTCCCAGTGCACCTCCGCCAGGGTGCTGTTATGAACCATGACCTGCACCCCCTCAGGAGCGGACGAGGGTACTGGGAGAGAGAGAGAGCGAGAGAGAGAGAGAGAGAGAGAGAGAGAGAGAGAGAGAGAGAGAGAGAGAGAGAGAGAGAGAGAGGGAGAGAGAGAGAGAGAGAGCGAGAGAGAGAGAGAGAAAGAGAGAGAGAGAGAGAGAGAGAGAGAGAGAGAGAGAGAGAGAGAGAGAGAGAGGGAGAGAGAGAGGGAGAGAGAGAGAGAGAGAGCGAGAGAGAGATGAAAGAGAAAAGAGAGAAGATTGATCACATCTCTTAACATGCAGTCTCGTTTTAGGCCCCAAAAGTCCTCGCAAACCACTCTTTACAAACACAAGACTCTTCGGGACTTTAAAGCCCGCTGGAATCCATCATGCGTTCACGGCGACGGAAAAAACCGACTCACAGTCCTCCCCAGAGTAGCCCAGCACCAGCTGGGGCTCCGGCCCGCTGCCGTAGTCGTTCACGGCCTGCACCTTGACCTCGTAGGGCGCGTAGGTGGGGGTGTCCGTCACCACGTGCCGCGACGCGTTGGCCACCGTCTCCTCCACCCACTCCTGGTCCGCGTCCTTCTGTCGCCACAGGATCTTGTAGCGCAGCGCGGGGCCGTTGGCCTGGAGGCCGGTGAGCGGCTGGACACGGGGACACAGGGGAGAGGGGGGTCAGGGGGCGGAGCAGCTGGAGGGGCGTAGGGTTCGAACCCTAAACTCTGCCCTGGTATTTAATGAGAGCTGAACTGAACGCCTCTCCGGTTCAAGTGCTGAATGACTCAATAGATACTTAGGGTGCATTCACACTAGGCCATCTGGTCGTGGCCGTGGCCGTCTTCCCACCTAACCGTGCTCAAATCTGCCAGTGTGAGTGTGGCCAGTCTGGCCAGGCCAGGCCAATTTGGCCACTTGGGAGAGGTGTGCTGCTACGGCACGGGCCGCTACGGTACAGATGCTAATGAGCCGACCCGCGCACACGCACGACTACGCAACCTGAGCTGGATGACGTATAGTCCATGCGACGACCACGGACATAATAAAGGCGACGAGCCTTCTTTCCCATTAAACGGTAAACATATATCCAAATAAGCAACAGACTCAGCAAAGTGCGAACTGTGTTCTCTGTGTTGTTGTCCATTGTTGTTAGAACTGTGACTGGCGGCAGACTTTATTATGGTCCATGCAGCGGACGCTTGGTGACGATGTGTTACTTATGACGTGATGACGTATGTACAAGAGCCTACCGTGGCCAGGCCACAGTTGCGACGGCCAACGGCCACGGCCAGATGGCCTAGTGTGAGTGCAGGCTAGAGAACAATGGGGCCATTTGAGCACGGGGCCATTTGAGCACAATGGGGCCATTTGTGAAAACGGCCAACGGCCACAGCCAGATGGCCTAGTGTGAGTGCACCTTTAGACTGTAGATAGTATGGGTCTATAGTACATTTACTTTGACTTTTAGGGCGTTTATCCCAAGCAACTTACAACCCTTCACACACCGAGGGCGGGGACAACCATGCAAGGCGAAAGCAGGCTCATGGGAGCAGTGAGTGCGTACGAGGTGTCTTGCTCAGGGACACATCGACACACTGTTACGATGACACTAGCAACCTTCTGGGGACAAGTCAACCCACGCTCCCTCCTGAGCTAAGCTGCCCCCATATAATGATACCTGAACTCCCTGTCTCTTCGGTTAAAGTGCTGAGGGACCCAATAGATAGCAACAGCGATCCAAAAGTGCATGCACTTATGTACGATGGATAGTGTGGGTCTATAGTAGGTCTGTTTGTTTCACTTATACTGGAATCGCTGTGGTGAGAGTCCAGATAAAAGTCACACAGTACATGAAGCAGTCTACTTTAGTGTTAGTCGCACTATTTAGTAATCAGGCGAATTGATCCAAAGCAACTTACAGTCTAATAATTACAATGTAAGAGCAGTATTTTTTAATTTATTTTGCTGTAACGTACCTTCCATGAAATGACCAGGTTATTATGGTCTGTCCCGGATGCCTGTACATCTGACGGATTAACATCGGGTGCTGGAAGAGAAATCCATAGATGTTGTTAAATGTAGAATCATTGCATATAATTAGTGCATCATTTCACATAAAAGGTTACTAACATCTCAATTCACTTACATACATTCAGCTAATTGTTTGCATCGTTCTTGGTTGTCTCCTAGCAGTTTTAGCTTGCTTATACTTTAGGCCCTTGCCAACTATTGCCGTCCTAACTATCCCTTTTCTGTGGTCCTTCTCAGGGCTTCTCAGTCCCTTTAGAGGGCTTTTGGTTAGGAGGTGTCCTTTAATACAGGGGTGCCCACACATTTTCATGCCATGACCAACCTGTGGAGGAACTCTTGTCCCAGGACCGACCGATTATTGTATGCAGAATATGATTGGAACTCATTCCCATTGCGATGTAATAAAATCTATAGATAATTGACCTATCTCTATGTATGGTATTCTTTAATACTGGATTCGCAGTAAAACGTAGTTATAACAAACAAACTAAACAGACATGGGTACATTATCTTAAATCCTTCATTTCATAATTGATTTAGAATCGTTTACACAATAGCTTATCAAGACTAGCCATATTAAGGCTAGTAGCTTATTAAGGCTAGCCTTATTAAGGCTAGTAGCTTATTAAGGCTAGCCTTATTAAGGCCAGCAGTTCATTAAGGCTAGCCTTATTAAGGCCAGTAGTTTATTAAGGCTAGCCTTATTAAGGCTAGTAGTTTATTAAGGCTAGCCTTAATAAGGCTAGTAGTTTATTAAGGCTAGCCTTAATAAGGCTAGTAGTTTATTAAGGCTAGTAGTTTATTAAGGCTAGCCCTAATAAGGCTAGTAGTTTATTAAGGCTAGCCTTATTAAGGCTAGTAGTTTATTAAGGCTAGTAGTTTATTAAGGCTAGTAGTTTATTAAGGCTAGTAGTTTATTAAGGCTAGCCTTAATAAGGCTAGTAGTTTATTAAGGCTAGTAGTTTATTAGTAGTTTATTAAGGCTAGTAGTTTATTAAGGCTAGCCTTAATAAGGCTAGTAGTTTATTAAGGCTAGTAGTTTATTAAGGCTAGCCTTAATAAGGCAGGTAGTTTATTAAGGCTGGGTCTGGAACCAAGTGGGGAACCGACCCACCTGGTTCCCATTACCCACTACCGGGTCCAAAAATCCACACTTGGAAAACCACTTGGGTTGACTGGGTTTCCTGTGGCACCGTAACCATGGTGATCAAGGAGGGGGGAGGGGGGGGGCTTGGCGTCTCACCGGCGGGGTTGGTGCGGTACTGGCGCGAGGGGTGGCTGGGCTGGCTGAAGCCCACGTGGTTCTGGGCCAGGATCCTGAAGGAGTAGTACACGTAGGGGGAGAGCTGCAGGCGCGCCGTGGTGCCGGAGCCCGCCACCTCCGTCAGGTTCACCCAAACATCGGGCTGGTGGAGAAGGTCCTCGTACTGGATCACGAACTCTGTGGACGGGGGGGGGGAGAGAGGTTGAATGGGGGAGAGAGGTCAATATAGACATTTTTGTGACTTTTATATTTTTCTTCTCCATCCATTTTTTAATAAATGTTCACATACAATAAGATGGGATTCAGGGCATCTCCCTTCTCCTGTATTGCATCGGGTGCGTGTTTTACTGTAAAGGGTGCTACTGTAAAAGATGATTTGTGAGCATATGTGTCCTTTCAGTTTTTGTTTTTTGTGTCTTGGCCTCTCCTGAAGAATAGGTTTTAAATCTCAATGAGACTCTTCCTGGTAAAATAGAGGTTCAATAAAAGTGTGCATTGTATTGTATTTCTTTCCACATTATTGCATCGAAACTTGTTCACGTTTATCTAGTGGCCATTTCGAACCACTAGATGGCGCCAAAGACACATCTCCAGCTAGTCGACTATACTATACTCCACTATGCTCTCTTGGGACTTCAGGCGCAACGGAGGAGCACCAGACAGGTAGGAGGGGTACGCACTCTGGGTGGGGCTGTTGTGTTCGTCCCCGGGGATCCAGGTGAGCTGAACGCTCCGGTCCATCTGGTCCGTCAGCTCAAGGTCGGAGGGGGGGTCCGGTTGCTCTGGAAACGCCAAACAGGAAGTCAGAAACTGTGTGTGTGTGTGTGTGTGTGTAGTGTGTGTGCGTGTGTGTGTGTGTGTGTGTGTGTGTGTGTGTGTGTGTGTGTGTGTGTGTGTGTGTGTGTGTGTGTGTGTGTGTGTGTGTGTGTGTTTGCGTGTGTGTGTGCTTGTGTGTTTGTGTGTGTTCTGATAAATATTGATAAATCGATAACCTATAATTATAATAAATAATATTTGGAGTTGACCCACAAACTGGACACACATAAATGAATTCACAATAGCAAAATAAAACTTCAATATAAAATTGAACCTGCTTTGCATGCATTCTGTTCAAACATCAACAAATAAAAAAGTTAACAAAACAGAACCAATCATCAGTAAAACGCAAAATACAAACAAGAAACAAGCCAATGAGAAGCTGTAACTTACAAAAAGGTCTTACGCTATGAAAACAGAGCAGATAGCTTGGTGGCGGCTAACGGGACAAGCTAACTGAAGCTAGAGTACTTATTTACCGTAGACAATAGGAGGAGGAGGCGTGGCCTCTGAGACATCGAGAAGCAAAGAGTGAGGAAGAGAAGCAGGAGGTTGTTAAAGAAAGATCATATGTACAGAGAAAGAGAAAGAAGTAAAGTTAAACTGACTAGGATTTGATGAATTGCCCTGTCAAGGAGAAATAAATGTCGAAAGAGTTTACTATAATTTGATGGATTACGCTGTCAAGGGGAAAGAGTTTCTGAAAGAGTTGAGAAAGGAAAGTGAAAGCTCATTTGAAAGTTGAGAGGGACTGTATGTGATCACTGAGCCAGAAACCTGTCAGTCAGCCCAGCAGACATTGTGTAAACGTTATACTGTGGAATTGACATTGGGTTGTCTCGAAATATGAAATGATATTAATAATGTTTCAGTGGATTTATATATTTTTTTACACGGTAAGCTAGGAACATTTGTGTTTAATTCATCATATATCGTTAAAAGTTCTTAAATTTGAATGCTTACTTGACTATTTACAATATAGCAGACACTTCCATCCTACTAAACATGGTTTAGTAGGAAGAGGAATTTGACATCTTGCTCAAGGATGCCTACCGGTATAAAGGCAGACTCAGAGGATTGAACCCAGTAACTTGGCTTGGGGGTGAAACACCCAAGCCACCACTGCACCATTATCTAGGACGTTCCTCCGACCAACATACCCACGACGGTGAGCATCGCACTGGCGGAGTCCTGGTCCAGGCTGGTGTTCATGATGCAGGTGTAGGTGCCCTTGTCTTCCTCTGACACATCTCTGATGGTCAGGCTGTCCTTTTCCACCACAAACCTGAGGGTGGAGAGAGAGAGAGAGAGAGAGAGAGAGAGAGAGAGAGAGAGAGAGAGAGAGAGAGAGAGAGAGAGAGAGAGAGAGAGAGTGAGAGAGAGAGAGACAGAGAGAGAGAGAGAAACAGAGAGAACGCAAGAGACGAGAGAAAGGGAGACAGAGAGAGAGAAACAGAGGGAGAGAGAGAGAGAGGGAGAGAGAGAGAGAGAGATAGACAGAGAGAGAGAGAGTAGAAAGTTCAATAGACGATTGCCTCATTAAAACCTTCAAATAAAGTAGTTTTAATTCAGATCATATTTTTGGGTTAAATATATTATATAAAGTTTTCCCAAAGGCAAAAACACTTAATTGACCAGTATATATGCATACTACAGAAATATCTAAAAGTAAAACTATGCTTTATTTGCAACTATTTAGCTTCATCCTCACTCTCATCCCCGTGACATCACTGACCACCCTGAGAATCATCTAACGATGACCGGAAACTAACTTGTTATAATACCACGAGTCGGTTCGCGGTCATTATATAGACACACAGGGTCATGAGTCAACAGTCGGTGCGCGGCGGTGGCGGGCGCTAGGCTACCGGTCGTTACATAGACACACAGGGTCATGAGTCAACAGTCGGTGCGCGGCGGTGGCGGGCGCTAGGCTACCGGTCGTTACATAGACACACTGGGTCATGAGACAACAGTCGGAGCGCGGCGGCGGCGGGCGCTAGGCTACCGGTTGTCTCCCAGGGGCAGGGCCTTGTTGTCCTTCAGCCAGGTCACGGTGGGCACCAGCGACGGGTCGTGTTTGACGCGGCACTCGAACACGGCGTCCATGTTCCTCTCCACCACCTTGTACTCGGGCAGCCTCAGGATACGGGTCGGCTCTGGGGGAACGGCGACATCGTTAGCCTCAGAGTATAACATATAAAAGCCCTGATTTAATGTTAAAAATGTTTCATATTTATTAATATCAAGATCTTAGGTATAGAATCCCACAAATCTATAACCTGTAATTATAGTAAGTCATATTTGGAGTTGACTCAATATTTGGAGTTGTGCAATAAAACTAAAATATAAAATTTTAACTGCTTGGCATGCGTTCTCTTTAATCATCAACAAATCAAAAAGTGAACTAAACAGAACCAATCATTTTATAATGCAAAAAACAAGTTAATCTTGTATTTGGCGAAAAAAATGCCTAAGTCAAATAGATGACTCAGGCAGATATTGATTATGGAATTTATAAATCACTCTGATTGGCTTAGGACATAGCCAATGGGGCACAGTGAATCAGCAGCGTTCGGGGGTAGAGTTAGGTTAGATATCACAATTTGGCCAAAATATGACTTAGGAAATTATGCTATTGGGCTAACTATATGCAGGGTGTATTATAGATATACTTCCGTAACATTGCCTTAATACAGCATGATGGCTTTAATATAGCTTTATGGGTTCAATGTAGCGTTAGACCACTTGAGATTTAGACAGATGTTAGCTAGCATGGCTAGCAAACGTGATACCATTAGCTTTCCTATTGTTCGTTACCAAGCATGCTACATGCTACATTCATCTCCATAAAAAACATTCATAAGTGTTCATTTATCATCGTAGTAACACAATTAAAGAGACCATTGAGTTATGAAACACCTAATAATACCATTACACTGACAATATAACGCAAAGTCAAGTTTCATTTGAGCAGTTTCGGAGGCCTCTGTGTTTGTGGGTTTCGATGCGTCCGCGGGGGCTGACCTTTGACCTCCAGCTTGACGTGGTTCTCCTTGATGCCCAGGGCGTTGGTGGCGATGCAGGTGTAGCGGCCGCTGTTGACGGGCTGGGCCGTGTGGATCTCCAGGGTGCCGTTCTCGTGGATCACGTAGGGGTCCACGTTCTGGATGGCCGTGGTGCTGCCCTTGAACCTGCGGGAGAGAGGGTTTAGGCAAGGCAGGTTTTTATTTATGTAGCCCATTTCATACGCAGACAGGTTTCCCAACGGGCTTAACATAGTCATGAAAAAAAAACGATGGATTCAAATAGTTAAAATATCATATCATAAAAAGATATCATGGATTTAAATAGTTAAACTTAAATAAAACGAGAATATGGAAATAAACAAAATACAAAAAAACACAAAATGAAAAAGTTAAATAAAATACGGGTTTAAGAGGGTCGGTTCGAATGGTTCATATCGTTAAAGGAGTAACCCACGATAGTTTTCTTGAAGTGAAGGAGTTCAGGGAAGCTCCTTTGGGATTGAGCGTCAAGTAGGTATTTATGGTTGGATTCGGGTTTTATTTGACGGTTTTGGTACACGTGCTAGAACCGTGTTCTTTCTAGGTACGATGGTTGAAGAAGACCGTCTTTCATAAGTTCATATCACTGAATATTTAAAACGGTGGACTGTGATGAAATGATGCAATTTGAGATGAGTAATTGGAGCATATCTTCTTCCATAATTCATCTCTTCAACACCATTTTTAAAATTTTAAAACTTTATTTTGTTCACTGTTCTCTACGAAGCTAGGTGAACCAAACTCAATTGAACATTCCTTAATACTTTGTTTATATTATTCGATCCACTCCATCATACAAGCCTATTTGTTTCAGTCATTTATTTAAATTATTCATTATTCAAATTTGAATGGCACATACCATGTGATGGTGGGCATGGGGGATCCGAAAGAGGCGCAGTCCAACAGTGCCATGTTGTTGGTGATGACCTGGTACACGTTGTTGGGCGGAGTCAGGACGCGAGGTGGCTCCGCTGTAACAAAGTACAATGTTGTTCATGAATCAATATTGAGTAAAAAAAATATATTATATAGTTAAGTATCGTATCAAACCCACTGCGATTCACAGTTGTGATTGGCCTGCTGTTATTTGCTCTGGCAGCAGTTATGCCAGAACAAATAGATGATAATCGAATAAATAGTGAACAACACAAGCCTAGGAACCAGACAAATCGATAGTGAATAAATAGTGAATAATACCAGCCTGGGAACTCAATGAATCGATAGTGAATGAATAGTGAATAATACCAGCCTGGGAACTCAATGAATCGATAGTGAATGAATAGTGAATAATACCAGCCTGGGAACCCGATGAATCGATAGTGAATAAATAGTGAATAAATAGTGAATAATACCAATATAAATGCCGAAGAATCTGCCAGCTCATTTCAGACTTGCTCACCAGAGCCAGGCTGATGTTATTCCCATTTTATTCTAGAACGTACCGAGGACACTGACGAAGGCGTTGGCCAGCAGGTATCCAAACTCGTTGGATGCGTTGCACTGGTAGACGGCGCTGGAGCCCGACTGGACGTGGTTCAGGATCACTGTGTCCTCCTCCACCTTCCTGCTGGGGTCCAGCGGGGCGTCTGGGGAGGGGGAGGGTGGATGGTGATACATGTAGTAGTGCTAGAAGCAGTACTTACTTATTATACAATAACACACAAGTGCCATGATACAAGATACCTTTTTAAATATAGATTTTTTTTAGTATTTTTAACAGGTTCTGCCTTGCAAGTAACTTTAGTAAATAACAAAAATATGTAGCATATTATAATCTTTTTTTGCAATTTTTTTAATATATTGATTAATACTGCAGTCCTGTTCTAATTTTTTTGTTATTCTATTGTACTTAAAAAATAATAAATTGCTATGTCAGAACACTGATCTTAGTTTGATTGGTATATATATTTCGAAAAAACAGCAACAGAAAATCCAATAAAATAACATTATTATTGTATTGTTTACCGTTAATTGATTTATTTTACACACTGATTCACTGTACATTTTAAAGTAAGAAATGTGGGTAGTTAACCATATTAGACAAATAAATCCATAAAAAAACACCAACAACAAAAAAGTTAAATTATGCATACAAAATCACTCAACCAACTACAAATAACTTTTTCAGAAATCAAGGTTTCAAAACGAAAGTGAAAGTGAGGGACAAGCAGAGTCTACATGGTACTCACTGTCGACGGGCATGCCGTTGATGGACCAGGTGATCTTGGGCTTGGGGTCTCCGCTGACTCGACAATTGAGGATTCCCGTCTCGTTGGGGGCCAGGATGAGGTTCCTGGGAGCGCTGATCCAGAACGGAGAGGCTGCAAGGAAAAAGTTTCAAAGAGTTCATGTTTCAGCTGTATGGTCATGTGCGCATTAATACAACCACAAGCAGCAGTCATGACATGAAGACGTAATAACGTAATTAACGACTGCTGCTGCTTGTTCTATTCATGAGGGAACGTAAAGAGGATGACATATATCTGTACACACACACGTGTGCTGGATAGAAGAGTCCACCAGCACTGCCAGTGGACTGTTCTAGTTGCTCCGTTGCTCATCCGTCACACACCTAGGTGGACACGCCCACCTGTGATGTCCTACGAGCCCGATTTTCGAAACGGCTTTAACGGCTAGTCACACTCACAGCTGGTGGCATGTCATGGGACCTTTAACAAATTAAAACACTGGTTTTCCAAATTTCTCCGTAAAAGGTCAAACCAGACGACCTTTGACCCCCGTTACCTTGGACGGTGACCTTGATGCTGTGCTCGGCGCTGCCCAGCTTGTTCTTGGCGGTGCAGCGGTAGTCGCCCGCGTCCGACTCCACCACGCTCGAGATCCTCAGGGTCCGCTGGTAGCCCACGATGGACATCCTGTTGCTAGGCAACTCGCCGCCCTCCTTGCGCCACGAGATCTCCGGCGTGGGCCTGAGATGGACACACACGCGCGCACGCACACACACACACACACACACACACACACACACACACACACAAGCTTTAGTAGAAGGGAGATATGTAGTATATGTGTGTGTGTGTGTGTGTGTGTGTGTGTGTGTGTGTGTGTGTGTGTGTGTGTGTGTGTGTGTGTGTGTGTGTGTGTGTGTGTGTGTGTGTGTGTGTGTGTGTGTGTGTGTGTGTGTGCGTGTGTGTGTGTTTGTGTGTGTGTCTGTGTGTACGTGCGTTTGCTCATGGGTGTGTGTGTCTGTGTATGCGTGCGCGTATGTGTGTGTATGTGTGCGTGTGCATGTGTGTGTGGGGTATGTGTGTGTTTGTAACTGTGTGATGGTTTGGCGTGTTTTTATGTGGATGTGTGTAGGATCTTCACACTAAGGGCCTACCCACCAGTAAATCCATAAACTAATGTAATAAACTAAAGTATGTTTGACTAACTAACACGATTGCTCATATATGTGGACACAACTTATTTGGCTGCCTTGCCATTCTGTTGGCCCTTGATTTGAAATGCATAGGAAACCAGTGCAATCTTGTTTAAAGGTGACGTATTATACCACCAGGTGTGAGTGTGATTAGCCGTTACGAGCCATTTTTGTGAAAATCTGCCTCTTCTGACATTAAAGGTGGGCATGTCCAGCTAGATGTATGACGGATAGATGAGCAACATTTGCTACAGTCCACTGGGTAGGCTGGTAGACTGATCTATCCAGCACACACGTAGGTGGACACGCCCACTTGTGATGTCAGAAGAGGCCGATTTTCAAAACGGCTTGTGGTATGATACGTCACCTTTAAAAAGTCCTGTGGTTTCAACAAAGGCACGACGCTGAAACACTTTCTGCCGCATTCTGAATTAGCACAAGGTGAACTCACAGTCCCTCTGGGATGCACTCCAGCTCCAGCTCCTGTCCTCGGAGAACCATCTGGGTGCTGCTGGCCCCCACGGGGGCCATGAAGCCAGGGGCCCGCTCTGCAGACTGGGAGTCTGCAGAGAGAGAGGGGGGGTGGGGGGGAGAGAGAGAGAGAGAGAGAGAGAGAAGGTCACAACCAAGACTAGGAAGGTATGGGCTCAGCATATCGTTTAAATTCATGATCTTGATGTTCTTTACCCATGAGACTAAATCGACCGAAAACCCGACCCAGGATTCATCTATTTTTTGTAATTACATAAAGTACATCTCTCTCCAACAACACACACATCCACTATATCTATAAGTGCCTCTTCTTGAGTTGAAAAACCTGGTTTCACTTTTAAAAGTCGGGCATGGGCAGGAAAAGCCACAGATTGGATTTAATAAAAAGTAGGCCTATCCGAGACATCGATAGCTTGATGTCCTGCAGTCAACGTCAAATGCAGCCATGTTGCCATGACAACGGAGGGTGGCATCCACTCTAATTGGAATGTTCCAGAAATCAGATAAAACCGGCAGAAATCCACTCAGATTAAACAAAAACATGGGCACAAATAATCAGGCAATTGTTGCGAAGCTTATTTTTATTTCTTATTTTTCGCATTGATTGATATAAAACTGCGTTGATATTGAAATACTTGAGGTTCAACTATGGAGGGAAGGGATAGGCCTGGCAGTGGGAATAGGGGCGGGGCTTGGGTCCCATTGGTGTGTTTGGATTGGGTTATTCCAGCATCACTCGCCACCAAAGAAACCAGCAGTCACACTCTCATTCAAAGGATCCAACCATTCATGCAATAGCATGAGACTCACATGTTTATAACATGCAGCTGGAAATGGTAGAACTTATGCTACATAGTGAAATTAAAACATATTTCTCCAAGAATCTTGATAAATATAGAAAAGCGACGTATGTGTTTGTTTTCCAGAAAAGGAAAAACGTGGCCAAAGATGCAAGGGAAATTCAGAGCTCAGGGAAAAAGAGAGAGTGAAAAAACTGAAAGGGGGGTTTACCTAAAAGGCTTACCGGACAATTGACAAAGCCAAATGACAATTTGCCAAGTGTCTATGTTCCACACTGCCAAACAATTATTCTATCCTAGCTTGAGTGTTTTTCTGAGCATATTTTTTACGATGCCACGTAATAGTTACACCATCAGATTAAACCACACTGTTGAACCCTTGTTGACCCCTTTCAGATCCAAAATCACACACTCCCCTGCTAACATTTCAACCGTCCACTTCCTAAACGCAGAACTACAGAGAATGAAGTGAATTATTGCGTGATTCATTATTCTAGTTCTGCTTCCATTCTTTCCTATTAGACCCACAAGTTTGCACCGACTTTACTGTTTGTTGAGGTAGTTTGCCTCAAACGCCATTCACCTCTATTAGTTTGTCCTATTAGCTCCTCTATTGTACTGAAAGTATTGACAACCAAACCAAAACACCACTTAAAGAATCGCTTTGCATTCAATTACTCCATTGTTAGGCTAAACAGGTGTTGCGGTTTGCCTCAAACTCCATTCACCTATGAGTGTGTCGTCTTATTCAGCCCCTCAATTGTACAGACAGTAATGACAACCAAACCACCACACCACTGCAAACCGGTTTGCATCTGATGACTCCATTGTCATCAGATGAGTTAAACAGGTGTTGCATTCGTCTCTGTACTCTCTTGTGGACTAGTGAAACGTCAAAAGTACTGATCCTTTTAAACGTCTGCATCTAGCAGACTACGCTCCAAAGGCCGTTTGGCTTCTTACGCCCATTTTATCTGGAATGCATTGACAGGTGTCTTGTGTCGACTTGGGACAGCCAAGTATCCCAGAATGCATTTCACAACAACCTGCAGCACTTCATCCTCCCGTTCTCGGGAGTTTATAGTCCCGAGTGGAACTCGCCAAGTCCGAACTACCAAGCTCACAAGTCCATTCTTTGCGTACTTGCTATTTGAGAAGGGCCGATCTGATTGCATGCATGACCTCTGATTGGCTGACCCTGACCTGCTGATTAAACACTGAGGCCACCTGACCACCGCTTACTGAAACTGAACAGGCCCTCAACACACAGAGGTGCCCTTGTAAGACTCTACAGGTGTCGCTAATTACATTAATTATGCTCACAGGGCACAGGGTCACATGACGTGCAAAAACCTGAAAGCGTTTTTATGGCACGGTAGGCACGGTATTTGATTGACGGGTGATTTTGTAACATACATTCTGAGAGGGAGAGAGAGAGAGAGAGAGAGAGAGAGAGAGAGAGAGAGAGAGAGAGAGAGAGAGAGAGAGAGAGAGAGGGAGAGGGAGAGAGAGAGAGAGAGAGAGAGAGAGAGAGAGAGAGAGAGAGACACTTACTCTCCAGCACGGTGATGGAGATGGGCTGTTTCTGCTGGATGGTCTGTGTGTGGGGGAAGCGGGCGAAGCAGATGTAGTCGTTCCTCGTGTCCGACGGCACAACGTTGGAGAAGTACAGGTCGCCGTTCAATGCCTGGAACACGCGGTCGCTCAGCGGGAGCTTCTGTAAGACTGGAGAGAGAGAGAGATAGCGAGAGAGAGAGAGAGAGAGAGAGAGAGAGAGAGAGAGAGAGAGAGAGAGAGAGAGAGAGAGAGAGAGAGAGAGAGAGAGAGAGAGAGAGAGAGAGAGAGAGAGAGAGAGATTCATCACATAACACAACAATACAATATTAAAGAATAAATGACTCAATTTGAAGCTGAAAGAAGGGAGTTTGACCAAATCGGGTGGAGAAAGTTCCTCACATTTATTTATATATTTTGCACAGGTTTATTTATTACTTTTTTAGAATTTACAAACCGGGGTTAGAAAGGCAACAATGTTGAACTTACTGTTGTCCATCCAGAATATGAGTGGCGGCGGCAGGCCGGCAGGGGGCCGGCAGTGAAGCACCAGGGAGACTCCCGCCTGCACGGTGATGGCTTCAGTTCTCTCCTTCGACCACAAGGGGGACCCTGCGAGTCACGAAGCGTCAGACGGAACGTCAGACAAAGGCATCGCGGCAGTTGTACGATTGGTATTGACAAGAACCTGGTCTTGTCTATATTTCTGCTTTGATTTGATGAGAGTGAGATTAAAATATGTTTAAGGGTGTCGGTTTATATTTAATATTGGACAAATTATAAACCACATATATAGCCAAAAAGTTTTTGAACAATTAACAATCTAGTAAATATCAAAAAAAAAATATTAGTAAATAATTAATTATAGTCCACGTTAATTTGCTAAACAATATCAGAAAAACGTTATTTTACTGAGTCAGACAGAATACAAAGAATTATCGTATTATTGACGGTGCAACAAAACATTTAGATAACTTGCCAACAAAACCAAACTGCTGCCAAAATGATGGTCAATTTAATTTAGAAAAAGGTTGACTCACTGGACTGCCGCACGACGATGTCATTGGACAGGGCGGTGCCGTGCTCGTTGTGAGCCAGGCACTGATAGGTGGCCTCGTAGGCCTCCGCCTTCTCTCCACTGATGTCGATGACCAGCGTCCCCGAGCCGGGCTTCATCAGCACCTTGGAGTCCACGTCCACGTCGAAGTGAGAACCGTTCCTGGTCCAGGAGAAGCTGGGGTCGGGGAGGGGGAGAGGAGGAGGAGGAGGAGGCCGGAGACAGTGGCCGTTACGGTATGGTCATGTAGTTATGTGGATGTATGTACACAGACAAACACTAAATTATCTTAAAACAAATAATAATACTAAAGTATTTTTTTACTGATTAACGTGTGTTCATGTGTATTTGGACAGAAAATATTTGGCAACTTCGACATTCATTCAGAAAAGAGGCTATCCATCAATGGGTTGCGTCCCACGAGTGAGTTGTGTCGATGAAGAACGTAACACTAACAATATAAATACTGTATTGAAGAGAAAGGTAAACCATCTCGGGTATTTAACGTGGTACCAATAATGAATTGGAGTCCGTATTTAATGGCAAAAATATGCGTCAATAGTGTTATCATTATATACTGCACTTATTATTCAAATAGGTAACATGAAAAGTCCCGTTTTGAACCCTGTGATTCCCCAGATGCTGTCATCTGAAGGACTTCCTTCAGACGTACGTCCTCAACGAGCAGGATAGAGTCAGGCATGTGGACATTGGGGTTCCGAACCTTTGGACTGGGGGTCAAACACACACCGCTATGCTGAGTGCCCTATCGGTGTCGTACATTCAGACACATGTCATTAGGGAGTAGGGTCAGGGTCAGGACATCCTTTCTCTGGGACGTGCTACGGTTTCACCGTGGACACTGGGGATTCGACCCAAGGCCAAAAAAGGTTCAAGGGTTTTAAGTAGAGCTGTCAAGCGATTAAAATATTTAATCGTGATTAATCGCATTAATGTCATAGTTAACTCTAATTAATCGTGATTAATCGCAAATTCTTTTTCTATGCTAAATATCCCTTGATTTTTTTGTCCCATAATTCTTCTCAGTTTAATTCTCTTATCAACATGGTGAAGTGCATCGGCTTGCCTTGTGCAAATGATTTTTTATTGATAATAACATTGGGATATACACTGATCAAAACAGGACGATACAAAAAAGAGCCTATAGTGCAATTAAACGACTGCTTTGAACAAATGTCATTTGAACATAGCAGTCAGGCTACTGCTTCTTTGTTTTGAGCCAAAGAAAAAAAAAATATATATATATATATATATTATTTTTTTTATAAAATAATTGCGTTAATCGTGCGATAAAAAATTTAACGCCGTTAAATTTGGTTTGCGTTAACGCCGTTAATAACGCGTTTAACTGACAGCTCTAGTTTTAAGTGTTACAGGGCAACAATTATGGATCTGTACTTCAAAACCTCTATCCAGGGTAATCCATAGCATGCATCGTGGAATGTCTGATCAACTCTCGGGCCGTAGCGGGACCACAGAACCATCGTCGATGGTTTAGACGGAGACTGTGTCCGTAGCGACGCTTTCCACGGTGACTCGTTGTGTAACGGCGCTCCGGGTTCAGGAACCCTCCGGCATCCCAGCTCAAACCAAAACAACAACAACAACGTTTCCCTCCTCCTTACAAACGTCTACTGTCCGTCTACGTCTTCGAGAATAAATCTTTGCCGCCGCTAGTGAGGGAACAATGGAAGTTGTAGAAGTCGCCGGAACACGATGAAACAAGCAGATAAGGAGGATAGATTCCTTCCTTCCTTTTTTCTTTCCATCTTTATTTGAGATCCCATTATGCTTCCTTTCATCCTTCCCTATCTCACTACCTATCTCCTTCCCTCCCTCCCTGCCTCCATAATGTTTTCCCCCCTCCTTAAAATATGCCTTTTAAGAAAGAAATTACACTTTTCTCTCTCATTTCTTCCACTGGAGGAGAGCCAGTGGAGAGCGCTGGAGATGAAGAGGATGGATAAGGAAAAATATGTTTGCCGGCTCCTAGTTCCTTCCTCGTTTGGAATCATAGTTCATCTATTTTTTATCTCCATTTCAGATCAGGGACGTGAGAATATTACCAGCTGTTTACCCGCTCACAGCTCAGCGAACAAAGTCAGTTGTCAGAAGTGAGGAGCGATGAGAGCTATGAAAGTCAACAGTTGTAGAAGAGGGGGAGACCCCTCTATGTCTCTCTCTCCCACTCTCACTCTCACTCTCTCTCTCTCTCTCTCTCTCTCTCTCTCTCTCTCTCTCTCTCTCTCTCTCTCTCTCTCTCTCTCTCTCTCTCTCTCTCTCTCTCTCCCACTCCCACTCCCACTCCCACTCTCACTCTCACTCTCTCTCTCTCTCTCTCTCTCTCTCTCTCCCACTCTCACTCTCACTCTCTCTCTCTCTCTCTCTCTCTCTCTCTCTCTCTCTCTCTCTCTCTCACTCTCTCTCTCTCTCTCGCTCTCTCTCTCTCTCTCTCTCTCTCTCTCTCTCTCTCTCTCTCTCTCTCTCTCTCTCTCTCTCTCACCTTGGGTGAGGCTTCCCCTTGGCCTCACAGATGATGACGATGTTTTCCCGGGGGTCGAAGATGTAATCTTTGGGCGACTGCAGCGTTATGGTGGGGGGCTGTGGCACTGGGGGGACACGGAGAAGGGGATGAGCTCCAGCTCGTGTGTTGTGCTATACATGGACATAGTCGCGCCGTTCACATGCACAGAGACTCAGGCACACCTTAATGACACGCTCACGGTCACACACATACACACACACACACACACACACACACACACACACACACACACACACACACACACACACACACTCATAGTCATATACACATACACACACACATACACACACACATACACACACACACACACACACACACACACAAAGTCATATACATATTATACACATAAACACACACACACAAACACACACACACACACACTCACAGTCATATACACACACACACACACACACACACACACCCTCACCCAAACATACACACACTGACACACTCAGACGCATATGCACAGACTCTCACACACAGACATTCATACATACATACATACATACATAGTACACACACACACAAACACCCACACACACACACACACACACACACACCAACACAAGGCAATACTTACACAGCACCGCACATACCACAAAAACACAAAAAAGCAGATGGTATGGCAGGAGATATCTCAATCCGTCCACACTTATAGAACATAGAGACGGCATCAGACATGCAATCAGTGGTGTTAGGTCTCGACAGTGTTTCAAAACGGTGTTAGCTTAGCAAACACTGTTAGCAAGCAAGTCACCCACGGGCATGTATACTCACAATCACAACAACCACATGCAAGTTTAGCATCACTGCAAAACCAAACCAAAATGAACAGAAAACACCTGAACGAATTGAACACAGCAGAGAACAACCTCACACTTGCAGTCACGATGGACGTTTGTGTGCCAACTTACATCCTTCCAGTACTTTAGCTTTTGTGTTTTGTCCACCATGGTACACCGTACCACATTTACAAGGTTGTTGGGAAGAGGGGTGAAAGGTTAGATTGAAACAAGCTCACTTGCAGGTAAGAAGAGAAGGTCAACCACTAGCGACTCCCAGGCACTAGCGCATTTTGTCAAATTTCAGCAGAAACACTTCAATGGCTTATATTGGATGAGGCAAGAGTACTGGATGCCAGACAAGGACTTGGGAGACGTTAGCATTTGACCAAAGATAGAAACACTTATGGTAATTGAGAGGCACATTATTTGGAAGCCCCGAGAACAATTCCATGCTAAGATGCATCCACCCACCAATGAGAAAATGTGATGTTTTATCATAAGGGAAACCTCATGCTTTACACATGCAAAACAGAATATTTGCGTTAAATCATCCGGAAAATAGGATGGATACCCATGGTGACAGCGGAAGAGCTATTTTTGCATTTCAATCCTCATAAACCTCACAATGTTAAGGTTACTCCATACATAGAGACCTATTGTGCTTGTTGTTGTTCTGTAATCCCAACTATATGACATTTTAGTTCACCTTTACTGTTTTACACAAGAACATTCTTAGTCAACTCTACACCATTTAACTCATGTTTGAAATAAACTTGAACGTATAAACACAATTCCGGGATTGAATCTAAAATATTCAACCCTTTTCGCCATAACAAGTTATCAAGTAACAGATCATGTAGGTGATCATGTAATGAGAATTATTTTGTGTATAACAAACAAACCAAAATAACTGGCACATTTGAGAACAAGAAAATTCTCATGATCACTCATATCTTATCAATTGAGTAGTCTAAGATATAATCAATAAACGGTAACAGGTACAGATGTTTAATCAGTAAAATATCTCAAGAATTTTCAGAGAAACATTAAAGTTACGATCAATTCTTTCTCCAAAAGAATCGAACTGAGGAAGTTTCAGTATAGGATTTCCAACCTTTATACTGTCTGTTGTAATTATATAGACAGTATGTATTTTTTATTATTATTATTATTTGCTTGTACTAATTTGTTTTCTATGTGCATAATTGTATAAGTCTGTGTGTTAAAAACATGTTAAATATATTTCTCCAAAAAAAACAACTGAAGAAGTGCCGTGTCCTACATACGCTGACTCTGCGTAACCCGTGGAAACGGTCTACACATATATAAATAGATCGGACTTACGATCCAGCGGCACTTCCAGCGCGGACGTCAGGTGAACGAGGAGCATCGTCAGCCAGGGGCCGACGCCCGACGCCCACTTCCTGCCCATGTCTGCCCGACAGCCAATCACAAGCTTTCTCTCCCGGGACTGCGAAGGCTTCCTCTACGCTCGGAGTTCAGGACGTACGGTTCGACGCGGGGGCGTGCAGCACATCCACGGCCGTCGGGTAGCTGTGGGAGAGAGAGGGGAGAAGAGGGGAGGGGAGAGAGAGGGAGAGGGGAGAGAGGGAGGGGGGAGAGAGAGAGAGAGGGAGGGGGAGATTTACACATTAGTCACACAATCGATGAGAGAGGTGGACACAAGTAACCGAGACAAAAAGAGAGAGGAAAAAGGAGGGGTATGGGGGAGAAAGGGAGAGGAAGAGAGAGAAAGGGGGAGAGAGAGATGCACACTTTTGTCACGCAATCAAAGAGAGAGAGAGAGAGAGAGAGAGAGAGAGAGAGAGAGAGAGAGAGAGACAGCGGGAGACACAAGTAACAGAGAGAGACAAAAAGAGAGAGAGGTGTAGGGGAGAGAGGGAGAGGGAGTGAAAGAAAGGGGTAAAGAGATATGTGTATTAGGCACACAGTAATAGAGAGTGGAAGAGAGAGGTAGACACAAGTAACAGAGAGACAAAAGGAGAGGGAAAGAGAGAGGTTTAGGGGAGAGGAAGAGAAAGATAGGGGAGAGAGATATGCATCTTTAGCACACAGTAATAGTGAGGGGGGAGAGAGGTAGACACAAGTAACAGAGAGACCCAAAAAAGGGGGAGAAAGAGAGAGAGGTATACACAATAAAAGAGGAAGATACAAGCGGTAGATACAATGCAGAAAATGGAAGAGAGAGGGAGAGCGGTAAACACAATCAGAGAGAGATGTATAGAATAAAAGAGAGATGGGGAGAGAGAGAGGTGGATACAATAAATCCGATGGAGGAAGACAATCAGAGAGAAAAAAAAAGAGAGGGAGAGAGAGAGAGAGAGAGAGAGAGAGAGAGAGAGAGAGAGAGAGGTAAATATGTGATACATAATGTATGTCTCAATGGATTATTACCACCCTGGGGTAATCGAGGAGCACCGCTGCATGTCTTATATTATGGGATGTGTCAAAGAGACACGGCCAGAAGCCTAGAGAGCAGCACGTGCAAATTGCTGTCATATTACCCATGATGCCTTGCGTTGTGCGTGCCTCCAAACATACTGCATGCGAGAGCGGTACGCTGGATGTAATCACACTACTGAATCAGCAGTACACACACATGCATTTATATACACACACTCAGATACACACAGACACACACACACACACACACATAAAAACAGAGTACAATTTATAGAGATTGATTTACTCATAAAAAGAAAAGAAACACATTAAGATGCTTCTATTAGAGAGCGTGTGTGCAGTAAAGTATTTATTTGTGTGCCTGTGTGTGTGTAACCACACTTCAAACCACACACACGCACACACACACACACACATAATCAAACATTAAACACACAACTGCATGAACCTCATCCCACAGTAATACATCAGAGTCATGTTAATGAAAACACAAACCACACACACACACACACGCACACAAACACTCACAGACACACACACACACAAACACATGCACACAAACACAAACACACTCACAGACAAACACACACACACACACACAAACACACACACACACACACACACACACACACACACACGCACACACACACACACACACACACACACACACACACACACACACACACACACACGTACACAGCATTATGTCAGATTGCATTGAACCAATAGAATGCAAGGACACGGCCAATTACACAAACTTGTCTGATTGGATGATACTCTGAATAAATAACTGCAAAAGAGAGAGAGGGGACGGAGGGAGAGTGAGATGGAGAGAGAGAGAGAGAGAGAGAGAGAGAGAGAGAGAGAGAGAGAGAGAGAGAGAGAGAGAGAGAGAGAGAGAGAGAGAGAGAGAGAGACAGAGAGAGAGAGAGAGAGAGAGAGAGAGAGTCAGAGACAGAGAGAAATAAGGGAGATAGATAGAAAGAGAATAACAGATAGTGTAACAGGGATAGAGATCCAATACGTGTACATATATATATATATATATATATATATATATATATATATGGGAGTCACTCATCCCAGAACTGGCGTGAAGATTGGCCAAAGGGTACCAATAAGATTATATATTTAAAATATATATAAAGAGTAACAATAACAGAATATGTGACATTTATAATTCCTTCTGGCTCACACACAGAGTAACACACGGTCACACACGCAAAAACGCACGCACACAAACAATCCTAATGACTTGCTATTTTTAAATGTCAGCGGCCCTATATTCTTACCAGTGCGCCATTAAGAGACCCGTAGACATTTCTGTGGACATGCTGTATCATTAGCTTCTGCTGTTGTTTTCCCGTCGTTCAGCTTTCCTAATGAGGAACTATTTAAACGTAGGTGAGGAAAGGATTCTCTGCCATCGTGTGAGGCCCCTTGGCTGGTCGATCCATATCGTTTGTGGATTTTGTCATAGCCTTTTGCCAATAAAGTTACGTGAAAAATGATGAAAAATAATCACACACAAGCATCCAGACGTTTTAACAAAGGAAAATGGTTCAGCGTTGCAACAAGAAAATCATTTGCTCTCTCAGACGGAAGAAGAGAATAAGTGATGTGGATGAGAAGAAAGGGGAAGGCGGGGGGAGGGGGGGGGGTCTGGATGACCTTGGGCAGTGGGGAGGTCATCTCCCCCCAGTCCTCCAGTCTTACTTTACTATGAGTCACTCTGTGTGAGAGTTAGACTGCATGTTGGCAGACGAATCACAGGCTGATCTGTCTGTCTGTCTGCCCCCTTTCAGGCTGTCTTCCCGTCTCTTATCTGTGATGTTTATCTATGTTTATCTGGGTGCCTCTGGCTGATTGGGTGTCTGTCTTTCCTACTTTCCTTCTCTGTTTCTGTCTTTCCATTTGAAGGCTTCCTTTCTTTCATACTTTCACATTTTTTCCATGTCACTCAGTCTCTCTTTCTCTCTATCTTTCTTTGTTTCCTTTTATCTTTATTTTTCTTTATTTCCTTCGTATGTCTTTCTTTCCTCAGTTCTGTCATTCTATCATATTTTTGTCGTATCATTCTGTCTTTCTTTCTTTCCTTCTATCTTTCTCTTTTCCTTCTGTATTTATTTTTCTTTACTACCATTGTATGTTTTTCTTCCCTCAGCTCTTCTTTCTTATCTTCCGTTACTCCGTCCCGTCACTGTCTGTCTTGTCCTCTTCCTCCCCTGTCTCCGTTAATACTGTAGCATTCTGGGCCTCAGCGCCGACCCCACCCAGGACGACAAAAGGCAGTTGAGAGGAAGTGACATCACACGTCCGTGTCAGCGATATCTCGGAGGCCCCTGACTCAGTCCACTCCTGATTTAAACAGGGGCGGACAAGATGACTAACTGACACGAGGACACAACTGCAGTCTGGCCCTATCGGCCGATTATAATACATCCAAAAACCCAAACCCCCTCACACACACTCTGAGACTTCAGATGCTATTGATGACCATGATAATATTATAATACATCCTGGAACAAAAACCCAAACCCCCTCACACACACTCTGAGACTTCAGATGCTATTGATGACCATGATAATATTATAATACATCCTGGAACAAAAACCCAAACCCCCTCACACACACTCTGAGACTTCTGATGCTATTGATGATCATGATGAGTATATTATGATACATCCTGGTCCAAAAACCCAGATCCATTCACACACACATGTTCAGATTCATGGTCAGAAAGGCACAGGATATATGAGATCATAACTATATGATGTGTTTTCTCTCAGCAACCCCTAGGCCTATGAGTCGCCCCACAATACTGTATGTCTCATATGCCGGAAATATTAAACCACCATAAATATAATGTCACCCCAACCATCAATCACCTGATCCTTCTCATCCGCCTAGCCGTTTTAAAAAGATTTGAACTCTTTGAAAGGGAATCAACCAACAGCTGTGACACAATAACAAAGGATTTGAATGGTAAAATAACCTAACCAACCATAAAGTGTAAGATGTTTTTTACCGTCCTAAACATCTAGAGCCCTCCCTGTGCACTCAAGTGTTTCCCAAATGGACTCCACCGAGAAAACCACTTAGCCCTCGTAGCTAGTTGTCCGAGGTAAAGAGGAGCTCAGATATCACCAGCGCTACAAGGATATGGGGCTAAGGGCCCCTCTCCTAAACTCCTGGTATCCATGGCCACGGGTCCCAAACAGTGAATTCCATCGCTATAGAGACGTGAATAGCGTTATTAAAGACCAGACGAGGCTAACCGCCGTTCGCTGTGTAAACTGAGAGAGCGGGAAAGTAAACCTGAGGGCGACATTCCTTTGTTCCTCCGTCCTTCTGGCTCTCGCTCTCACCCTACCGCGCTGTCTGCCTCTTTGTGCCCATCCCTTGCTTTCTGTCTGTGAGTCTCTCTCTATCTCTCTGCCTGCCTGTGGTCCTATTGCTCGCTTTCTGTCTGTGCATCGCTCTCAATCTCTCTATCTCTCTTTTTCTCTTAATCTCTCTATCTGCCTCTGTGTGTCTGTCACTCGCTGTCTGTCTGTGATATCAATCAATCTATCTCTCTGTCTGCCTCTGTGTGTCTGTGTGTGCGTTCGGTCAAACACTGTCTTCAATCTGTCTGTCAATCTGTCTATAAATCTCTCTATCTCTCTTTCTCTCTCTCACAGTCTGTCTTTCGGTCTTTCTTATACAATCTCGATCTCTCTCACTTTCACTCTTTTACTCTGCCCGACTTTCTCATTCACTCTCCCTCTTTCATCTCTTCCCTTCTCCATAAGAGTTGGTTTAAGTCATTTGAATAAACAAATGCATCTGCCTATAGCGTTCATTGTTGTTTAAGGAGGTCGCAACATGATCTATGCAAGGCAGTTAAGAACGGCGCACTCTAAATGAAACACTGAGATGGATGACAGCAGCACTATGTACCAGAGTGTGTTTGTACAGTAGACAGACGGATAGGGTAACAACTTTGTTTGCCCTGGAATGCAAAACCATTGTATCAGGAATAGAAACAGAAGACACAGGAAACACATGACTCTGGGACATGCGAAAGTTAGTCCAAAGTTAAAAAAGTAATGGCATCATCCTATTAGTGAGAGCTGTATCGATGACTTCTCCGGAAGGGTTTGACGACATTCATCAATATGCAGGGCACAGTTCATCTATGATTATTCAGTTAGCTTTTATTCCACAGTGAGAGCCAAGTAAGGCCAATAAAAGCACAAATTCAATAATGGAGTTACCAGAGAAATGATCAGTGCTGCATGACCAAGTTGAAAAACAACAAAGGTTTTTACTTTTTAAGTGGTGGTAAAGTCCAGCAGTTAGGGTATTTGCAAGAAAACTTTGAGAAGTTCTTAAATACAAGTGTGATAATGAATTAATAATGAAGAATACAAGCCTGTTAGAGTCCACATAAAAACAATAGCAATATGCAACATATAATATGCACTAGCAAATAGCTATTTGCAATTGCAAAAGTAGCCTCAGTTTCAACTTATTTTTGTGGCATGCTCTTACGATCTGTGTTTTTCTGTATGCTGCACGACATTCACATAAGTCCCCACTGGACATCCACCACATCACTCTCTGCTCCATCTATAGCAGCAGCATCATCATGCGTTGGTGTGTGGAGATGTGAAGAGGTGGATGTTGTCCAACGTGCTTCAGATTGACCCCGAAAGAATTGATGTCGAAAATCGGCAATGAAAATAGCAACTGGTGCTAAATGGGACATTTATTTCGAAGGAGATGATAGTATTTCCCCCACCAGGCTGATTCCATAGAAAAGCCTTCCGCGGGATGGATTAGTTAGCTATTGTCCTTCAGCGATCCACCGGATCACACTCAGCCTATTTGCTACAATGCCACAGAGATACATCCAGCCCGAATAACACACACACACTCTTTTTCTCTCTCAAACACACATACACACGCATGCACAAACACACACACACACAATGCATGTCTGCACACTCTCTCTCTCTCTCTCTCTCTCTCTCTCTCTCTCTCTCTCTCTCTCTCTCTCTCTCTCTCTCTCTCTCTCTCTCGCAAACACACACACACACACACACACACACACACACACACACACACACATACACACACGCACAAACTTTGCCTGTTTGTGTAGCACCACGCGACCCCCCCCCCACCCAGCCTGGCCCTGATGCCCTACCCCCCCCCCCTGGAGCTTTGGGATGTGCTGACCGTCAGCACACATCCACAACTTTGACCCCCCCCCCCCACACGTCACCCATCTCAAACCCCCGCCGGGCAAATGCTGTCAGCCCTGCATTGTTTACTACTGTAGGCTTGTGTGTGTGTGGGTGTGTATGTGTGTGTGTGTGTGTGTGTGTGTGTGTGTGTGTGTGTGTGTGTGTGTGTGTGTGTGTGTGTGTGTGTGTGGGCGTGGGGAATGGTTATTGGAACTGTGGGAGGAAACGTGGAGGTAAAGGTGCACATAAAGGGGAGGGGGGGGGGTATTTTAGGTTGTCATGGCTGGCGATGTGAGGGAGGAACAATATTGTTTTCGGCGTGGAGGAGGGACTGATTATAAAAATATACTTTCTCTATGTGACGAGGCCGTCACAAGTAATGCCTTATGCCGGCGTAGTAAAAAATAGAGAAAGAAAATGTACGTGTCTCTTATGACATCATTATGGTCAGTGTTGCACATATTTCACTTTTCCGTAGGTTTTCTTTAGAAAGTGTATAACTGCCATTAATGTATCGAATGGCCGTCCCAATGCACCCTGCCAAACCAGTTACAACTCAATATCTGTTGACATAATTTCTCCCCTTTCATTCCTTTCAGCTCGTTTGATGTACCCAACGTACAACAACGTACGGCGGCCATTGTTAGATGCTCCTATTCCCCTGCGCTTTTAATTTTACGGTAACAAACAGAATCGACACCTTTGAGAAAACGCCTTGGTGGCTCCTGACATTTGGGCTTGTTTTGTCCTCCTGACAGCTCTCCTCCTCTCTGAGTTGCCCAGCCTTGCCTTCAGGCACCGCAGGGGTAGAATAGAGCAATACTCCCACACAGTGGGTGGGGGGGGGGCTGGGGGAGTCTTAGTCAGGAGAAAGAGGATGAGGTGTGAGGCCCAAAACACCCACTAATAAAGAGAGCCTCTGGAGGACGAGAAATGATCCGCTCTGTCGGGATGCTGCTTGTCAAATGAATGGAGGGTTTGTGCTGTTGATGAAATAATTGAAAAAAAAAAAAAAAATGGTATGTATGAAAAAATATAATATCATATCCGTCTGTGTGTGCGTGTTTGTGTCTGTGTGTGCGGGCATACGCACACGTGCGTCTGTACACTGATTTTGTTGACATGTGTTGCAGATGCATGCACATGTTGACCCTCTTGTTTCTCCATAAGTGTGTGTGTGTGTGTGTGTGTGTGTGTGTGTGTGTGTGTGTGTGTGTGTGTGTGTGTGTGTGTGTGTGTGTGTGTGTGTGTGTGTGTGTGTGTGTGTGTGTGTGTGTGTGTGCGTGCGTGTGTGTGTGTATATATGTGTGTGTGTGTGTGTGTGTGTGTGTGTGTGTGTGTGTGTGTGTGTGTGTGTATCCACGTGCACAACATGTGGGCATGAGAGTCCCGCCTGTCTGAGGGTATCTCATCAGACGCAATGGGCAGAGGGACCCAAGATCTATAGTGTGTGTGTGTGTGTGTGTGTGTGTGTGTGTGTGTGTGTGTGTGTGTGTGTGTGTGTGTGTGTGTGTGTGTGTGTGTGTGCGTGCGTGCGTGCGTGCGTGCGTGCGTGCGTGCGTGTGTGTGTTTATTAGGGCTGTAACGATACGCGTATCAAACCGAAAATCGCGATACTCAAAGCCACGAACCTGTCTCGCGGTGTGAGAAGGCAGAAGCGCGATATGCCCTTTCTAACTCTTCGGTCAAATTGTCCGATTGAAATTTGCTAATAATTTGTCTAAATAATAGTCTGCTGACAGCGCCCCCTCCTATCGATGCCGTAAATATGTGACGAGATGCCCTCTCTGTGATCACAGCTCTCCGTGGCTACGGAGGATTGCATTTCTCCACAGCCGTCGAAGTCCTCATATGCGATACGAACGACATTTATCCAGAGTGGGCCAAGCGCGAAAAGAATTGCCTGTGTGATCCTGTCTCTATTGTTTTGTGTGATTTGACTGGCAGTTTGTCTGCTTATAGGTCGGAATGAAGCGGCCACCGATTATTGACAGGATGGGTACTTCATTCTACCGGACTCGTTCGCTTCTTCACTAGACACACGCGCTACCGCTCGCTCTCCTCGCTCGTCCACTCACTCACGTCACTCACACACGCATACGCACACTGCCATTCTCGCGCACACACATATGCTACTCGTAACACTATGCCTCGTTATTGCGACGTTCATGTTTTTCCTCATCTATTGAAAGTTAGGCTATTAAACATGTTGCATTCTATACGGCCTGATTATGTCATTATTTAAACTACATAGCCTAATAAGAAGCGCTAATAAGGATATTTGAATAAACCAACCAAACAGTTAAAGGGGCCCTATTATGCCTACCAGCAAAAAGCATCCTCCAACTGCAATCTTTGGTTATTTCTTTATTAATTTAGCTATACTTTAATAGTATTCTTTCGGTTCAAATCTGTTCAGTGTTCCAAATTATTTGTTATTAAATGTTACATTAAGATAATTGGTATATAAGCGTTGTTTAAATAAAATGCTTTTTAAATTTAAAAGAATCGTGGGATGCATCGAATCGTGGGTCAAAAATCGTGATACAAACCGAATCGTGAATTTGTGGTTGTTACAGCCCTAGTGTTTATGGCAATTGTTCTCATTTTACTTTTTAAATTCAAATCCCTGTTTGCTCGCTGTTGCCTTATCCTCCTTCTGACCTTGGTGTCAGCCAGGCGAGAGAAAATAGGTATTTGAATCAAAATGTCCATGGGTCCCATAAGCGAAAAAACAATGAAATTCGGCAGCCGTATGTGAAATATTTCCCAGGAGCCTCCAGTGTGCGACGGAGCCACAGCAACCAGCTGAGTCCACATCACCCGGGTGTGAACGAGACAGGCTGGGCCTGAGGAACCTTCTGGAACGCTTCCTGGAAGCCCGCTCAACCGACAATACCTGCATGGAACTATGTTAAAAAAGGGCTATGTCAAGTGTAGTGGCTGTGGGTGTGCGACTTCCAGCACTTAAAATGCACTGGGTTCGATTCCCAACGTTCAAAGGCTACCTGGAGGCATCCATGAGAAAATGGTCCGAAATCCTACCTGCTCTAACTACCTGTATCACGGCAGCTTTCGATAACAACATCAGCTTTACAGTAATGGAGCCCAGCTAGGGTGTAAAATACAAAAACATTTATAGATATGTCCATTCCACTGCAATATATTTCAATTGCATAAAACAACAACAATAAATCGATAGCAATTTTCATCGAGGAAACCGAATGTTTTGGACAACTTCCCCGCGACAACTCCGTTTGGATCGAAGAGCCAAGCAGGAAGGTGAGGGGGCTCAGCCTCATTGGTATGCTAGTGTGTCTCTGCCTGGTGAAACGTATATTGATGAGCAGATACCCCCCCCCCCCCCCCCACACACACACACACACACACACACACACACACACACACACACACACACACACACTCACACACACATACTCACACACACAGACACACACTCTGCACTTGGTGTGCAGGGCACTGAACCGAGATGTCATGTGTGTGTCTGTTTCGTGTGTGTGTGCGTATGCGTGTGTGTTTGTGTATGTGTGTGTGCATGTGTGTGCACCTGCAGGCGGACATGCATCTGCATTCAGATTGGTTCCTTTGAAGGCATGCCCGCACACACACACACACACACACACACACACACACACACACACACACACACACACACACACACACACACACACACAAATGCACACACACACACATACAGTTGCACGTCACATTGCTTCTTACTGTAATGAGTTTCTCCTTGTCTCTTTTGGTGAAAGTATCGAGCGATAGCAGTATACGGGAAGTTCAATGAAGCATAAATTGAAATAATCAATAAACCAAGAATGATGTCCAAAACAGAGTGAGGGATGACTCAATAAACGAGGAGAAAGAGGAGGAGGAGGAGGAGG
>NC_044066.1:20035622-20038122 GCF_902167405.1 Gadus morhua | reverse complement strand
AGGAAGGCGGCGGCGGCGGCGGCGGCGGCAGCGGCGGCGGCGGCGGCGGCGGCGGGCGGGACAGAGTTTATAAAGGGTCACCCACAACCTCTGCGGTGAATCCATGCAAATGCAATGGAGTCGTTTCGTTTTTGTAGTTGGTGAGCTGTCTCTGATCTATTATGGGATATCTATTGTAGGCAACGACGTTTTTTAAAGCTGGTATCGTTGAGTTGAACAGTACAAAGAACGACGCCAGAATGAGACTAAACAAACACAACATTTGGGCTAAACACCTTGCTTAAAACAAGATAAATATGACTCAATTCTTTTAAAATGATTATTATCAAATGACATTCTTATTGCATGCAAGAAAACAAAAGCCGCGGGCAGAATGACCTCCGTTCCGTTCTCCAGCTCCACGTCATTAGCATGCAGGTGTGGGTGAGGGACCTTATCTCAAGGATAACGACAGGTACCTCGAGGTCCTGTCACCCACACTACTCATCATCCACTTCCTGCCCGGAGGGAGAGCCAGAGTGTGTATCAGGACTCTGATTTCCTCAGTCAGCAGTGAGTAGGCTAGGGGAAGAGCAAGGCATCCACACAGGTACTGACTGAGAGTGATACACCTACGATACGATACAGGTACGACTCCTCGCTGCGTGCTCAAGCACACGCAGGAACAAGGACGTTGTGGTGGCGGCGTGAACAAGGGCTGAACGATTTTTGGGATATAATTGAATTGCGATTATTTCGACCAATTTCTTTATGTTCTGTGTTATTCACTAAACAAGCAATAAATCATTCTATAGTATGACCAACACAGCCTTGGAAGCAGTCAACATATAAACTGCTCTTTCCTTTAGGCAAGGCCTATGTGTTGAAATGAAGCATGAATTGATATTATAACATCTTTATTTAACTATTGAATTGTGGAAGAAAAATAAATATGAATCTTACTGATCTCCAGTCACTAACAGTAACAAATCAAAAACAATACGTTGTTTTTTTATTAATATTGCGATTTTCAAATCGCGTTTTATTACATCGCAACGTCAGTTTGAATTTGATGAATCGTTCAGCCCTAGCATGAACGTGTTTGGAATTCAGCAAATTAATGAATGAATTCATTCATTTAATCTATTTTTACATCTTATATTTTATTTAGATAGTGAAGCTTCATACATTTGATACACAAGGATGTCTTTAAAACATTTCTTTCAACCTCTTAAATCCATCCATGTGAGTTCACACATTCTCCCCATGGGTGAACGAACCCAGTGACCCGGACAGCGGGAACCAGTCGGGATAGCAGACAGGGAATGTTGACACGCATTGATTATTATCGTCGCTTTCTTTCAGTGCTTTCCCAAAGAAAACACACACACACACACACAAACACACACACACAGTTAACCCACTCTACTGCACCCAGCCGTGCTTCATGAGCTTAGGTGGGATCAGGAAAACTGCTTTTTAAAACAGATTGGGGGGGGGGGGGGGGGGGGGATGACCTCACCCACCCCAGACCCCTAGACTGCCCTCCCCTGACCTAATCCTAGGATCAATGAAAGTGGTGTCGATACAACTCTGCATGTGCTGACACTTCCTGATTGAAGACACCCGATACACCCACACACGCACACACACGCACACAAACGAAAACGCATACAAGAACGCTATCAATCAATGTTGTTCCAGCGCATTGTGCGCTGCCGCAAGTGTGTGTTGCATACCACCGCTAAGGAATGGACAAACAAAACATTGCTGCATTGTGCAAGAATCAAGTTGTAAACTTTATAGCTAAAACATGCTAACAATGTCATGCTAATAATGTGAATAAACAGCTTTTATATTGGCTAGATGGGTTTTGGCTTGTTATTCAACTGTAACATGGTTGGTCTACTTTACGATAATTCTGACCTGTTAATCACGTCATTAATTAATTAGAGGACAATGAAGTTGAGTAGTTTTAATTGGAGCCTGTGGTAAAGCAGGGAGCATGGAGAGTGTGGGTACAGAAACCATGTCACTCACTGTCCTAAAAGCCCATTACTTATCCTGGCTACATTGGCTGCCCAATCGTTAAAAAGTGACACCTATGATTCAAAACGCCAATGCCTTGATTTACGTTAAATGTATTCAGTTTTACACTCAGGGAAAATATAAATCCCTTTTCCCTCTCTACGTGGGTTTTTTGGATACAATTGACATTCAAAGTTACATTATTTTAAGTTGTATTAAATATAGGTATCTTTAAGGTGTTGAATGATTTGAGGGTTATAACTGCTGCTGCTGCTGGACCCGTGAGCTCATTATGAATCGAGCTGATGTCCCAATAGGAAACCCGGAACCAATGGATAAAAGCCACACTCCCCCCGCGACGGCCATTGTAAACATCAAATGTGTGAATGAATATTGTCTAACGTGACACAAAACGATCCCGATAGGGCCACCATTTATAATGTAGAGTACGTAAAGGGTGACACCGTCGTTGGGCCTACTGGGAACCAGTAGC